>NW_026736543.1:0-66754 GCF_949786415.1 Peromyscus eremicus
ATCTCATAGGAAACACAGTAGAGTAGAAGAGTGCTCTTTTCTCAAAAGCAGAGTGTGTTTCTTGTAAGGTGAGCTAGCGTTTCTTTCCCATTTCTAAATGGAGTTGAATCTCATGCAGTTTGTGTTCCTACGAGCAAGAGATACTTTCTGGTAAGAAGAGTCACTATTGTGCTCCCATTGCCATAAACAGTGCAAATAGCACTCGCGTCTGTTCTCAGCAAGTACAGTGTATTGGACTGAAGAGGAGCTACTGCTCTTGTCAGTTTCCTAAGCAGAGTTGAACTAGATATGGCCCATGTGTAGGAAGCACAGTTCTTTTGTTCTGAGCAAGCTCACTGTTCTGGCCCTATAGGAAACACAGTAGAGTAGAAGAGTGCTCTTTACTCAAAAGCAGAGTGTGTCTCTTGTAAGTCGAGCTAGTGTTTGTTTCCCAGTCCTAAATGGAGTTGAGTCACATGCAGTTTCTGGTCCTACGAGCAAGAGTTGTTTTCTGGTAAGAAGAGTCACTATTGCGCTCCCATTGAGATACTCAGTGCAAATAGCACTCGCGTCTGTTCTCAGCAAGTACAGTGTATTGGACTGAAGAGGAGCTACTGCTCTTGTCAGTTTCCTAAGCAGAGTTGAACTAGATATGGCCCTTGTGTGTTCGAAGCACAGTTCTTTTGTTTTGAGCAAGCTCACTGTTTGGACACCATAAGAAACACAGTAGCGTAGAAGAGTGCTCTTTTCTCAAAAGCAGAGTATGTTTCTTGTAAGGAGATCTAGCGTTTGTTTCCCAGTCCTAAATGTAGTTGAATCACATGCAGTTTTTGGTCCTACGAGCAAGAGTTGTTTTCTGGTAAGGAAAGTCATTATTGTGCTCCCATTGCCATACACATTGCAAATAGCACTCTCATCTGTTTCCATCAAGTACAGTGTATTGGACTGAAGAGGACCTACTGTTCTTTTCAGTTTTCTAAGCAGAGTTGAACTAGATATGGCCGTGTGTTGGAAGCACAGTTATTTTGTTCTTAGCAAGCTCACTGTTCTGGCCTTATAGGAAACACAGTAGAGTAGAAGAGTGCTCTTTTCTCAAAAGCAGAGTTTGTTTCTTGTAAGGCAAGCTAGCGTTTGTTTCCCAGTCCTAAATGGAGTTGAGTCACATGCAGTTTCTGGATCTCTGAGCAAGAGTTGTTTTCTGGTAAGAAGAGTCACTATTGTGCTCCCATTGTCATACACAGGGCAAATACACTGGCGTCTGTTCCCAGCATGTACAGTGTATTGGACTGAAGAGGATCTACTGTTCTTTTCAGTTTCCTAAGCAGAGTTGAACAAGATATCGCCGTGTGTTGGAAGCACAGTTCTTTTGTCTGAGCAAGCTCACTGTTCTGGCCCTATAAGTAACACAGTAGAGTAGAAGAGTGCACTTTTCTCAAAAGCACAGTGTGTTTCTTGTAAGGCGAGCTAGCGTTTGTTTCCCAGTCCTAAATAGAGGTGAGTCACATGCAGTTTGTGGTCCTATGAGCTAGATTTGTTTTCTGGTAAGAAGAGTCACTATTGAGCTCCTATTGCCATTCACAGTGCAAAAAGCACTCGCGTCTGTTCCCAGCAAGTACAGTGTATTGTACTAACAAAGAGCTACTGTTCTTGTCAGTTTCCTAAGCAGAGTTGAACTAGATATGGCCCATATGTGCAGGAAGCACAGTTTTTTTGTTCTGAGCAAGCTCACTGTCCTGGCCCTATAGGAAACAGAGTAGAGTAGAAGAGTGCTCTTTTCACAAAAGCAGCGTGTGTTTCTTGTGAGGCGAGCTAGTGTTTGTTTCCTAGTCCTAAATGGAGTTGAATCACATGCAGTTTCTGGTCCTATGACCAAGAGTTGTTTTCTGGTAAGAAGAGTCACTATTGCGCGTCCATTTTCATACACAGGGCAAGTAGCTCTGGCATCTGTTCCCAGCATATACAGTGTATTGGACAGAAGAGGAGATACTGTTCTTGTCAGTTTCCTAAGCAGAATTGAACTAGATATTGCCGTGTGTGTAGGAAACACAGTTCTTTTGTTCTGAGCAAGCACTCTGTTCTGGCCATATAGGAAACACAGTAAAGTAGAAGACTGCTCTTTTCTCTCTCTTCTGGCCCTATAGGAAACACAGTAGAGTAGAAGAGTGCCCTTTTCTCAAAAGCAGAGTGTGTTTCTTGTAAGGCAAGCTAGTGTTTGTTTCCCAGTCAGAAATGGACTGAAGAGGATCTACTGTTCTTTTCAATTTCCTACACAGAATTGAACTAGATAGAGCCCGTGTGTGTAGCAAGCACAGTTCTTTTGTTCTGAGCAAGCTCACTGTTCTGTCCCTATAGGAAACACAGTAGAGTAGAAGACTGCTCTTTTCTCAAAAGAAGAGTGTGTTTCTTGTAAGGGGAGCTAACGTTTGATTCCCAGTCCTAAATGGAGTTGAATCCCATGCAGTTTCTGGTCCTAAGAGCAAGAGTTGTTTTCTCGTAAGAAGAGTCACTATTGCGCTCCCTTTGCCATACACAGTGCAAATAGCACTCGCGTCTCTTAGCAGCAAGTTCAGTGTATTGGACTGAAGAGGAGCTACTGTTCTTGTCAGTTTCCTAAGCAGAGTTGAACTAGATATGGCCCATGTGTGTAGGAAGCACATTTCTTTTGTTCTGAGCAAGCTCACTGTTCGGATCTCATAGGAAACACAGTAGAGTAGAAGAGTGCTCTTTTCTCAAAAGCAGAGTGTGTTTCTTGTAAGGTGAGCTAGCGTTTCTTTCCCATTTCTAAATGGAGTTGAATCTCATGCAGTTTGTGTTCCTACGAGCAAGAGATATTTTCTGGTAAGAAGAGTCACTATTGCGCTCCCATTGCCATACCCAGTGCAAATAACACTCGCGTCTGTTCTCAGCAAGTACAGTGTATTGGACTGAAGAGGAGCTACTGCTCTTGTCAGTTTCCTAAGCAGAGTTGAACTAGATATGGCCCATGTGTAGGAAGCACAGTTCTTTTGTTCTGAGCAAGCTCACTGTACTGGCCCTATAGGAAACACAGTAGAGTAGAAGAGTGCTCTTTACTCAAAAGCAGAGCATGTCTCTTGTAAGTCGAGCTAGTGTTTGTTTCCCAGTCCTAAATGGAGTTGAGTCACATGCAGTTTTTGGTCCTACGAGCAAGAGTTGTTTTCTGGTAAGAAGAGTCACTATTGCGCTCCCATTGCCATACTCAGTGCAAATAGCACTCGCTTCTGTTTCCAGCAAGAACAGTGTATTGGACTGAAGAGGATCTACTGTTCTTGTCATTTTCCTATGCAGAGTTGAACTAGATATGGCCGGTGTGTGTAGAAAGCACATTTCTTTTGTTCTGAGCAAGCTCACTGTTCGGAAACCATAGGAAACACAGTAGAGTAGAAGAGTGCTCTTTTCTCAAAAGCAGAGTGTGTTTCTTATAAGGCGAGCTAGCGTTTGTTTCCCAACCCTAAATGGAGTTGAATCACATGCAGTTTCTGGTCCTACGAGTAAGAGTTGTTTCCTGGTAAGAAGAGTCACTATTGCGCTCCCATTGTCATACACAGGGCAAATAGCACTGGCGTCGGTTCCCAGCATGTACAGTGTATTGAAATGAAGAGGACCTACTGCTCTTTTCAGTTTTCTAAGCAGAGTTGAACTAGATATGGCCGTGTGTTGGAAGCACAGTTCTTTTGTTCTGAGCAAGCTCACTGTTCTGGCCCGATAGGAAACACAGTAGAGTAGAAGAGTGCTCTTTTCTCAAATGCAGAGTTTGTTTCTTGTAAGGCGAGCTAGCGTTTGTTTCCCAATCTTAAATGGAGTTGAGTCACATGCAGTTTCTGGATCTACGAGCAAGAGTTGTTTTCTGGTAAGAAGAATCACTATTGAGCTCCCATTGCCATACACAGTGCAAAGAGCTCTCGCGTCTCTTCCCAGCAAGTACAGTGTATTGGACTGAAGAGGATCTACTGTTCTTGTCATTTTCCTATCTAGAGTTGAACTAGATATGGCCCATGTGTGTAGGAAGCACAGTTCTTTTGTTGTGAGCAAGCTCACTGTTCAGACCCCATAGGAAACACAGTAGAGTAGAAGAGTGCTCTTTTCTCAAAAGCAGAGTGTGATTCTTGTAATGCGAGCTAGTGTTTGTTTTCCAGTCAGAAATGGAGTTGAATACCATGCATTTTCTGGTCCTAAGAGCAAGAGTTGTTTTCTGGTAAGAACAGTCACTATTGAGCTCCCAGTGCCAAACACAGTGTAAATTGCACTCGCGTCTGTTGCCAGCAAGTACAGTGTATTGCACTTAAGAGGAGCTTCTGTTCTTGTCAGTTTCCTAAGCAGAGTTGAACTAGATATGGCCCTTGTGTGTTCGAAGCACAGTTCTTTTGTTTTGAGCAAGCTCACTGTTTGGACACCATAAGAAACACAGTAGCGTAGAAGAGTGCTCTTTTCTCAAAAGCAGAGTGTGTTTCTTGTAAGGAGATCTAGCGTTTGTTTCCCAGTCCTAAATGTAGTTGAATCACATGCAGTTTTTGGTCCTACGAGCAAGAGTTGTTTTCTGGTAAGGAAAGTCATTATTGTGTTCCTATTGCCATAGACATTGCAAATAGCACTCGCATCTGTTTCCATCAAGTACAGTGTATTGGACTGAAGAGGACCTACTGTTCTTTTCAGTTTTCTAAGCAGAGTTGAACTAGATATGGCCGTGTGTTGGAAGCACAGTTATTTTGTTCTTAGCAAGCTCACTGTTCTGGCCCTATAGGAAACACAGTAGAGTAGAAGAGTGCTCTTTTCTCAAAAGCAGAGTTTGTTTCTTGTAAGGCAAGCTAGCGTTTGTTTCCCAGTCCTAAATGGAGTTGAGTCACATGCAGTTTCTGGATCTCTGAGCAAGAGTTGTTTTCTGGTAAGAAGAGTCACTATTGTGCTCCCATTGTCATACACAGGGCAAATACACTGGCGTCTGTTCCCAGCATGTACAGTGTATTGGACTGAAGAGGATCTACTGTTCTTTTCAGTTTCCTAAGCAGAGTTGAAAAAGATATGGCCGTGTGTTGGAAGCACAGTTCTTTTGTCTGAGCAAGCTCACTGTTCTGGCCCTATAAGTAACACAGTAGAGTAGAAGAGTGCACTTTTCTCAAAAGCACAGTGTGTTTCTTGTAAGGCGAGCTAGCGTTTGTTTCCCAGTCCTAAATGGAGGTGAGTCACATGCAGTTTGTGGTCCTATGAGCTAGAGTTGTTTTCTGGTAAGAAGAGTCACTATTGAGCTCCTATTGCCATTCACAGTGCAAAAAGCACTCGCGTCTGTTCCCAGCAAGTACAGTGTATTGTACTTACAAAGAGCTACTGTTCTTGTCAGTTTCCCAAGCAGAGTTGAACTAGATATGGCCCGTATGTGCAGGAAGCACAGTTTTTTTGTTCTGAGCAAGCTCACTGTCCTGGCCCTATAGGAAACACAGTAGAGTAGAAGAGTGCTCTTTTCACAAAAGCAGCGTGTGTTTCTTGTGAAGCGAGCTAGTGTTTGTTTCCTAGTCCTAAATGGAGTTGAAGCACATGCAGTTTCTGGTCCTATGACCAAGAGTTGTTTTCTGGTAATAAGAGTCACTATTGCGCATCCATTTTCATACACAGGGCAAGTAGCACTGGCATCTGTTCCCAGCATATACAGTGTATTGGACAGAAGAGGAGATACTGTTCTTGTCAGTTTCCTAAGCAGAATTGAAGTAGATATTGCCGTGTGTGTAGGAAACACAGTTCTTTTGTTCTGAGCAAGCACTCTGTTCTGGCCATATAGGAAACACAGTAGAGTAGAAGACTGCTCTTTTCTCAAAAGCAGAGTGTGTTTCTTGTAAGGACATCTAGCGTTTGTTTCCCAGTCCTAAATGTAGTTGTATTACATGCAGTTTTTGGTCCTACGAGCAAGAGTTGTTTTCTGGTAAGGAAAGTCATTATTGTGCTCCCATTGCAATACACATTGCAAATAGCACTCGCGTCTGTTTCCAGCAAGTACAGTGTATTAGAATGAAGAGGAGCTACTGTTCTTGTCAGTTTCCTAAGCAGAGTTGAACTAGATATGCCCCGTGTGTTTAGAAAGCACAGTTCTTTTGTTCTGAGCAAGCTCACTGTTCTGGCCCTATAGGAAACAGAGTAGAGTAGAAGAGTGCTCTTTTCTCAAAAGCAGAGTGTGTTTCTTGTAAGGCGAGCTAGCGTTTGTTTCCCAGTCCTAAATGGAGATGAGTCACATGCAGTTTGTGGTCCTACGAGCAAGAGTTCTTTACTGGTAAGAAGAGTCACTATTGCGCTCCCATTGCCATACACAGTACAAATAGCACTCGCTTCTGTTTTCAGCAAGTACAGTGTATTGGACTAAAGAGGATCTACTGTTCTTGTCATTTTCCTATGCAGAGTTGAACTAGATATGCCCCGTGTGTTTAGAAAGCACATTTCTTTTGTTCTGAGCAAGCTCACTGTTCGGACGCCATAGAAAACACAGTAGAGTAGAAGAGTGCTCTTTTCTCAAAAGCAGAGTGTGTTTCTTTTAAGGCGAGCTAGCGTTTGTTTCCCAACCCTAAATGGAGTTGAATCACATGCAGTTTCTGGTCCTACGAGTAAGAGTTTTTTCCTGGTAAGAAGAGTCACTATTGCGCTCCCATTGTCATACACAGGGCAAATAGCACTGGCGTCGTTTCCCAGCATGTACAGTGTATTGGACTGAAGAGAATCTACTGTTCTTGTGAGTTTCCTATGCAGAGTTGAACTAGATATGGCCCGTGTGTGTAGGAAGCACAGTTCTTTTGTTCTGAGCAAGCTCACTGTTCGGACCCCATAGGAAACACAGTAGAGTAGAAGAGTGCTCTTTTCTCAAAAGCAGAGTGTGTTTCTTGTAAGATGAGCTAGTGTTTTTTTCCCAGTCAGTAATGGAGTTGAATCCCATGCAGTTTCTGGTCCTACGATCAAGAGTTGTTTTCTGGTAAGGACAGTCACTATTGCGCTCCCATTGCCATACACAGTCCAAAGAGTACACCCGTCTGTTCCAAGCCAGTACAGTGTATTGGACTGAAGAGGAGCTACTGTTGTTGTCAGTTTCCTAAGCAGAGTTGAACTAGATATGGCCCGTGTGTGTAGGAAGCACAGTTCTTTTGCTTTGAGCATGCTCACTGTTCGGACACCATAGGAAACACAGTAGCGTAGAAGAGTGCTCTTTTCTCAAAAGCAGAGTGTGCTTCTTGTAAGTCGAGCTAGTGTTTGTTTCCCAGTCCTAAATAGAGTTGAGTCATGCAGTTTCTGGTCCTACGAGCAAGAGTTGTTTTCTGGTAAGAAGAGTCACTATTGCGCTCCCATTGCCATACTCAGTGCAAATAGCACTCGCTTCTGTTTCCAGCAAGTACAGTGTATTGGACTGAAGAGGATCTACTGTTCTTGTCATTTTCCTATGCAGAGTTGAACTAGATATGGCCCGTGTGTGTAGAAAGCACATTTCTTTTGTTCTGAGCAAGCTCACTGTTCGGAAACCATAGGAAACACAGTAGAGTAGAAGAGTGCTCTTTTCTCAAAAGCAGAGTGTGTTTCTTATAAGGCGAGCTAGCGTTTGTTTCCCAACCCTAAATGGAGTTGAATCACATGCAGTTTCTGGTCCTACGAGTAAGAGTTGTTTCCTGGTAAGAAGAGTCACTATTGCGCTCCCATTGTCATACACAGGGCAAATAGCACTGGCATCGGTTCCCAGCATGTACAGTGTATTGAAATGAAGAGGACCTACTGCTCTTTTCAGTTTTCTAAGCAGAGTTGAACTAGATATGGCCGTGTGTTGGAAGCACAGTTCTTTTGTTCTGAGCAAGCTCACTGTTCTGGCCCGATAGGAAACACAGTAGAGTAGAAGAGTGCTCTTTTCTCAAATGCAGAGTTTGTTTCTTGTAAGGCGAGCTAGCGTTTGTTTCCCAGTCTTAAATGGAGTTGAGTCACATGCAGTTTCTGGATCTACGAGCAAGAGTTGTTTTCTGGTAAGAAGAATCACTATTGAGCTCCCATTGCCATACACAGTGCAAATAGCTCTCGCGTCTCTTCCCAGCAAGTACAGTGTATTGGACTGAAGAGGATCTACTGTTCTTGTCATTTTCCTATCTAGAGTTGAACTAGATATGGCCCATGTGTGTAGGAAGCACAGTTCTTTTGTTCTGAGCAAGCTCACTTTTCGGACCCCATAGGAAACACAGTAGAGTAGAAGAGTGCTCTTTTCTCAAAAGCAGAGTGTGATTCTTGTAATGCGAGCTAGTGTTTGTTTTCCAGTCAGAAATGGAGTTGAATCCCATGCATTTTCTGGTCCTAAGAGCAAGAGTTGTTTTCTGGTAAGAACAGTCACTATTGAGCTCCCAATGCCAAACACAGTGTAAATAGCACTCGCGTCTGTTCCCAGCAAGTACAGTGTATTGCACTTTAGAGGAGCTTCTGTTCTTGTCAGTTTCCTAAGCAGAGTTGAACTAGATATGGCCCTTGTGTGTACAAAGCACAGTTCTTTTGTTTTGAGCAAGCTCACTGTTTGGACACCATAAGAAACACAGTAGCGTAGAAGAGTGCTCTTTTCTCAAAAGCAGAGTGTGTTTCTTGTAAGGAGATCTAGCGTTTGTTTCCCAGTCCTAAATGTAGTTGAATCACATGCAGTTTTTGGTCCTACGAGCAAGAGTTGTTTTCTGGTAAGGAAAGTAATTATTGCGCTCCCATTGCCATACACATTGCAAATAGCACTCGCATCTTTTTCCATCAAGTACTGTGTATTGGACTGAAGAGGACCTACTGTTCTTTTCAGTTTTCTAAGCAGAGTTGAACTAGATATGGCCATGTGTTGGAAGCACAGTTATTTTGTTCTTAGCAAGCTCACTGTTCTGGCCCTATAGGAAACACAGTAGAGTAGAAGAGTGCTCTTTTCTCAAAAGCAGAGTTTGTTTCTTGTAAGGCAAGCTAGCGTTTGTTTCCCAGTCCTAAATGGAGTTGAGTCACATGCAGTTTCTGGATCTCCGAGCAAGAGTTGTTTTCTGGTAAGAAGAGTCACTATTGTGCTCCCATTGTCATACACAGGGCAAAAACACTGGCGTCTGTTCCCAGCATGTACAGTGTATTGGACTGAAGAGGATCTACTGTTCTTTTCAGTTTCCTAAGCAGAGTTGAACAAGATATGGCCGTGTGTTGGAAGCACAGTTCTTTTGTCTGAGCAAGCTCACTGTTCTGGCCCTATAAGTAACACAGTAGAGTAGAAGAGTGCACTTTTCTCAAAAGCACAGTGTGTTTCTTGTAAGGCGAGCTAGCGTTTGTTTCCCAGTCCTAAATGGAGGTGAGTCACATGCAGTTTGTGGTCCTATGAGCAAGAGTTGTTTTCTGGTAAGAAGAGTCACTATTGAGCTCCTATTGCCATTCACAGTGCAAAAAGCACTCGCGTCTGTTCCCAGCAAGTACAGTGTATTGTACTAAAAAAGAGCTACAGTTCTTGTCAGTTTCCTAAGCAGAGTTGAACTAGATATGGCCCGTATGTGCAGGAAGCACAGTTTTTTTGTTCTGAGCAAGCTCACTGTCCTGGCCTTATAGGAAACACAGTAGAGTAGAAGAGTGCTCTTTTCACAAAAGCAGCGTGTGTTTCTTGTGAGGCAAGCTAGTGTTTGTTTCCTAGTCCTAAATGGAGTTGAATCACATGCAGTTTCTGGTCCTATGACCAAGAGTTGTTTTCTGGTAAGAAGAGTCACTATTGCGCGTCCATTTTCATACACAGGGCAAGTAGCATTTGGAATCTGTTCCCAGCATATACAGTGTATTGGACAGAAGAGGAGATACTGTTCTTGTCAGTTTCCTAAGCAGAATTGAACTAGATATTGCCGTGTGTGTAGGAAACACAGTTCTTTTGTTCTGAGCAAGCACTCTGTTCTGGCCCTATAGGAAACACAGTAGAGTAGAAGACTGCTCTTTTCTCAAAAGCAGAGTGTGTTTCTTGTAAGGACATCTAGCGTTTGTTTCCCAGCCAAAATGTAGTTGTATCACATGCAGTTTTTGGTCCTACGAGCAAGAGTTGTTTTCTGGTAAGGAAAGTCATTATTGTGCTCCCATTGCAATACACATTGCAAATAGCACTCGCGTCTGTTTCCAGCAAGTACAGTGTATTAGAATGAAGACGAGCTACTGTTCTTGTCAGTTTCCTAAGCAGAGTTGAACTAGATGTGTCCCGTGTGTATAGGAAGCACAGTTCTTTTGTTCTGAGCAAGCTCACTGTTCTGGCCCTATAGGAAACAGAGTAGAGTAGAAGAGTGCTCTTTTCTCAAAAGCAGAGTGTGTTTCTTGTAAGGCGAGCTAGCGTTTGTTTCCCAGTCCTAAATGGAGATGAGTCACATGCAGTTTGTGGTCCTACGAGCAAGAGTTCTTTACTGGTAAGAAGAGTCACTATTGCGCTCCCATTGCCATACACAGTGCAAATAGTACTCGCTTCTGTTTTCAGCAAGTACAGTGTATTGGACTAAAGAGGATCTACTGTTCTTGTCATTTTCCTATGCAGAGTTGAACTAGATATGCCCCGTGTGTTTAGAAAGCACATTTCTTTTGTTCTGAGCAAGCTCACTGTTCGGACGCCATAGAAAACACAGTAGAGTAGAAGAGTGCTCTTTTCTCAAAAGCAGAGTGTGTTTCTTTTAAGGCGAGCTAGCGTTTGTTTCCCAACCCTAAATGGAGTTGAATCACATGCAGTTTCTGGTCCTACGAGTAAGAGTTTTTTCCTGGTAAGAAGAGTCACTATTGCGCTCCCATTGTCATACAC
Organism: Peromyscus eremicus; assembly: GCF_949786415.1. NCBI lineage: Eukaryota > Metazoa > Chordata > Mammalia > Rodentia > Cricetidae > Peromyscus > Peromyscus eremicus. The sequence continues at coordinate 10,763 of NW_026736543.1, forward strand.
AGGGCAAATAGCACTGGCGTCGTTTCCCAGCATGTACAGTGTATTGGACTGAAGAGGATCTACTGTTCTTGTGAGTTTCCTATGCAGAGTTGAACTAGATATGGCCCGTGTGTGTAGGAAGCACAGTTCTTTTGTTCTGAGCAAGCTCACTGTTCGGACCCCATAGGAAACACAGTAGAGTAGAAGAGTGCTCTTTTCTCAAAAGCAGAGTGTGTTTCTTGTAAGATGAGCTAGTGTTTTTTTCCCAGTCAGTAATGGAGTTGAATTCCATGCAGTTTCTGGTCCTACGATCAAGAGTTGTTTTCTGGTAAGAACAGTCACTATTGTGCTCCCTTTGCCATACGCAGTCCAAAGAGCACACCCGTCTGTTCCAAGCCAGTACAGTGTATTGGACTGAAGAGGAGCTACTGTTGTTGTCAGTTTCCTAAGCAGAGTTGAAAAAGATATTCCGCGTGTGTGTAGGAAGCACAGTTCTTTGTTCTGAGCAAGGTCACTGTTCGGACCCCATAGGAAACACAGTAGTGTAGAAGAGTGTTCTTTTCTCAAAAGCAGAGTGTGCTTCTTGTAAGGCGAGCCAGCGTTTGTTTCCAAGTCCTAAATGGAGTTGAATCCCAGGCAGTTTCTGTTCCTACGAGCAAGAGTTGTTTTCTAGTAAGAAGAGTCACTATTGCGCTCCCATTGCCACACACAGTGCAAATAGCACTCACGTCTGTTCCCAGTAAGTACAGTTTATTGGACTGAAGAGGAGCTTCTGTTCTTGTCAGTTTCCTAAGCAGAGTTGAACTAGATATGGCCCGTGTGTGTAGGAAGCACAGTTCTTTTGTTTTGAGCATGCTCACTGTTCGGACACCATAGGAAACACAGTAGCGTAGAAGAGTGCTCTTTTCTCAAAAGCAGAGTGTGTTTCCTGTAAGTCAAGCTAGTGTTTGTTTCCCAGTCCTAAATGGAGTTGAGTCACATGCATTTTCTGGTCCTACGAGCAAGAGTTGTTTTCTGGTAAGAAGAGTCACTATTGCGCTCCCATTGCCATACTCAGTGCAAATAGCACTCGCTTCTGTTTCCAGCAAGTACAGTGTATTGGACTGAAGAGGATCTACTGTTCTTGTCATTTTCCTATGCAGAGTTGAACTAGATATGGCCCGTGTGTGTAGAAAGCACATTTCTTTTGTTCGTAGCAAGCTCACTGTTCGGAAACCATAGGAAACACAGTAGAGTAGAAGAGTGCTCTTTTCTCAAAAGCAGAGTGTGTTTCTTATAAGGCGAGCTACCGTTTGTTTCCCAACCCTAAATGGAGTTGAATCACATGCAGTTTCTGGTCCTACGAGTAAGAGTTGTTTCCTGGTAAGAAGAGTCACTATTGCGCTCCCATTGTCATACACAGGGCAAATAGCACTGGCGTCGGTTCCCAGCATGTACAGTGTATTGAAATGAAGAGGACCTACTGCTCTTTTCAGTTTTCTAAGCAGAATTGAACTAGATATGGCCGTGTGTTGGAAGCACAGTTCTTTTGTTCTGAGCAAGCTCACTGTTCTGGCCTTATAGGAAACACAGTAGTTTAGAAGAGTGCTCTTTTAAAAAATGCAGAGTTTGTTTCTTGTAAGGCGAGCTAGCGTTTGTTTCCAAGTCTAAAATGGAGTTGAGTCACATGCAGTTTCTGGATCTACGAGCAAGAGTTGTTTTCTGGTAAGAAGAATCACTATTGAGCTCCCATTGCCATACACAGTGCAAATAGCTCTCGCGTCTCTTCCCAGCAAGTACAGTGTATTGGACTGAAGAGGATCTACTGTTCTTGTCATTTTCCTATCTAGAGTTGAACTAGATATGGCCCATGTGTGTAGGAAGCACAGTTCTTTTGTTCTGAGCAAGCTCACTTTTCGGACCCCATAGGAAACACAGTAGAGTAGAAGAGTGCTCTTTTCTCAAAAGCAGAGTGTGATTCTTGTAATGCGAGCTAGTGTTTGTTTTCCAGTCAGAAATGGAGTTGAATCCCATGCAGTTTCTGGATCTATGAGCAAGAGTTGTTTTCTGGTAAGAAGAATCACTATTGAGCTCCCATTGTCATACACAGGGCAAATAGCACTGGCGTTTGTTCCCAGCATGTACAGTGTATTGGACTGAAGAGGATCTACTGTTCTTTTCAGTTTCCAAGCAAAGTTGAACTAGATATGGCCGTGTGTTGGAAGCACAGTTCTTTTGTCTGAGCAAGCTCACTGTTCTGGCCCTATAAGTAACACAGTAGAGTAGAAGAGTGCACTTTTCTAAAAGCACAGTGTGTTTCTTGTAAGGCGAGCTAGCGTTTGTTTCCCAGTCCTAAATGGAGTTGAGTCACATGCAGTTTCTGGATCTACGACCAAGAGTTGTTTTCTGGTAAGAAGAATCACTATTGAGCTCCCATTGTCATACACAGGGCAAATAGCACTGGCGTTTGTTCCCAGCATGTACAGTGTATTGGACTGAAGAGGATCTACTGTTCTTTTCAGTTTCCAACCAAAGTTGATCTAGATACGGCCGTGTGTGTTGGAAGCACAGTTCTTTTGTTCTGAGCAAGCTCACTGTTCTGGCCCTATAGGAAACACAGTAGAGTAGAGGAGTGCTCTTTTCTCAAAAGCAGAGGGTGTTTCTTGTAAGGCGAGCTAGCATTTGTTTCCCAGTCCTAAATGGAGTTGAATCACATGCAGTTTCTGGTTCTACAAGCAAGAGTTGTTTTCTCGTAAGAAGAGTCACTATTGCGCTCCCTTTGACACACACAGTGCAAAAAGCACTCGCGTCTGTTCCCAGCAAGTACAGTGTATTAGAATGAAGAGGAGCTATTGTTCTTGTCAGTTTCCTAAGCAGAGTTGAACTAGATATGGCCAGTGTGTGTAGGAAGCACAGTTCTTTTGTTCTGAGCAAGCCCACTGTTCGGACCCCATAGGAAACACAGCAGAGTAGAAGAGTGCTCTTTTCTCAAAAGCAGAGTGTGTTTCTCGTAAGGCGAGCTAGCATTTGTTTCCCAGTCCTAAATGGAGTTGAATCACATGCAGTTTTTGGTCCTAAGAGCAAGAGTTGATTTCTGGTAAGAAGAGTCACTATTGCGCGTCCATTGTCATACACAGTGCAAATAGCTCTGGCATCTGTTCCCAGCATGTACAGTGTATTGGACTGAAGAGGATGTACTGTTCTTGTCAGTTTCCTGAATAGAATTGAACTACATATGTCCGTGTTTGTAGGAACCACAGTTCTTTTGTTCTCAGCAAGCTCTGTGTTCTGGTATTTAGGAAACACAGTAGCGTAGAAGAGTGCTCTTTTCTCAAAAGCAGAGTGTGTTTCTTGTAATGCGAGCTAGCATTTGTTTCCCAGTCTTAAATGAAGTTGAATAACATGCAGTTTCTGGTCCTATGAGCAAGAGTTGTTTTCTGGTAAGAAGAGTCACTAGTACGCACGCTCCCATTGTCATACACAGGGCAAATAGCACTGGCATCTGTTCCCAGCATGTACAGTGTACTGGACTGAAGAGGAGCTACTGTTCTTGTCAGTTTCCTAAGCAGAATTGAACTAGACATGTCCGTGTGTGTAGGAAGAACAGTTCTTTTGTTCTGAGCAAGCTCTGTGTTCTGGCCATATAGGAAACACAGTAGAGTAGAAGAGTGCTCTTTTCTCAAAAGCCGAGTGTGTTTCTTGTAAGGCGAGCTAGTGTTTGTTTCCCAGTCAGAAATAGATTTGAATCCCATGCAGTTTCTGGTCCTAAGAGCAAGAGTTGTTATCTCGTAAGAAGAGTCACTATTGCGCTCCCTTTGCCACACACAGGGCAAATAGCACTTGCATCTGTTCCCAGCATGTACAGTGTATTGGCCTGAAGAGGAGCTCCTGTTCTTTTCATTTTCCTAAGCAGAGTTGAACTAGATATGGCCCCTGTGTGTATGAAGCACAGTTCTTTTGTTCTGAGCAAGCTCAGTGTTCTGGCCCTATAGGAAACACAGTAGAGAAGAAGAGTGCTCTTTTCTCAAAAGCAGAGTGTGTTTCTTGTAAGGCGAGCTAGCGTTTGTTTCCCAGTCCTGAATGGAGTTGAATCACATGCAGTTTCTGGTCCTAAGAGCAAGAGTTTTTTTTCTGGTAAGAAGAGTCACTATTGCGCTCCCTTTGCCATACACAGTGCAAATAGCACTCGCGTCTGTTCCCAGCAAGTACAGTGTATTGGACTGAAGAAGAGCTACTGTTCTTGTCAGTTTCCTAAGCAGAGTTGAACTAGATATGGCCCGTGTGTGTAGGAAGCACAGTTTTTTTGTTCTGAGCAAGCTCACTGTTCTGGCCCTATAGGAAACACAGTAGAGTAGAAGAGTGCTCTTTTCTCAAAAGCAGAGTGTGTTTCTTGTTAGGCGAGGTACGGTTTGTTTCCCAGTCCTAAGTGGAGTTCTATCAAATGCAGTTTCTGGTCCTATGACAAAGAGTTGTTTTCTGGTAAGAAGAGTCACTATTGCGCGTCCCTTGTCATACATAGGTCAAATAGCACTGGCATCTGTTCCCAGCTAGTACAGTATATTGTACTGAAGAGAATCTACTGTTCTTGTCAGTTTCCTAAGCAGAATTGAACTAGATATGGCAGTGTGTGTAGGAAGCACAGTTCTTTTGTTTTGAGCAAGCTCTCTATTCTGGCCATATAGGAAACGCAATAGCGTAGAAGAGTGCTCTTTTCTCAAAAGCAGAGTGTGTTTCTTGTTAGGCGAGCTAGGGTTTGTTTCCCAGTCCTAAATGGAGTTGAATCACATGCAGTTTTTGGTCCTACGAGCAAGAGTTGTCTTCTGATAAGGAAAGTCATTATTGTGCTCCCATTGCCATACACAGTGCAAATAGCCCTCGAGTCTGTTTCCAGCAATTACAGTGTATTGGACTGAAGAGGAGCTACTGTTCTTGTCAGTTTCCTAAGCAGAGTTTAACTAGATATGGCAGTGTGTGTAGGAAGCACAGTTCTTTTGTTCTGAGCAAGCTCACTTTTCGGACCCCATAAGAAACACAGTAGAGTAGAAGAGTGCTCTTTTCTCAAAAGCAGAGTGTGTTTCTTGTAAGGCGAGCTAGCGTTTGTTTCCCAGTCCTAAATGAGGTTGAATCACATGCAATTTCTGGTCCTACGAGCAAGAGTTGTTTCGAGGTAAGAAGTGTCACTATTGTGCTCCCATTTTCATTACAGGGCAAATAGCACTGGCATCTGTTCCCAGCGTGTACAGTGTATAGGCCTGAAGAGGAGCTACTGTTCTTGTCACTTTCCTAAGCAGAGTTGATCTAGATATGGCCCCTGTGTGTAGGAAGCACAGTTCTTTTGTTCTGAGCAAGCTGACTGTTCTGGCCTTATAGGAAACACAGTCGAGTAGAAGAGTGCTCTTTTCTAAAAAGCACAGTGTGTCTCTTATAAGGCGAGCTAGCGTTTGTTTCCCAGTCCTAAATGGAGTTGAGTCACATGAAGTTTCTGGTCCTACGAGAAAGAGTTGTTTTCTGGTAAGAAGAGTAACTATTGAGCTCCCATTGCCATACACTGTGCAAAGAGCACTCGCTTATGTTCCCAGCAAGTACATTGTATTGGACGGAAGAGGATCTACTGTTCTTGTCAGTTTTCTAAGCAGAGTTGAACTAGATATGGCCCATGTGTGTAGGAAGCACATTTCTTTTGTTCTGAGCAAGCTCACTGTTCGGACAACATAGGAAACACAGTAGAGTAGAAGAGTGCTCTTTTCTCAAAAGCAGAGTGTGTTTTTTTGTAAGGCGAGCTAGTGTTTGTTTCCCAGTCAGAAATGGAGTTGAATCCCATGCAGTTTCTGGTCCTACGAGCAAGAGTTGTTTTCTGGTAAGAAGAGTCACCATTGCGCTCCAATTGCCATACTTAGTGCAAATATCACTCACCTCTGTTCCCAGCAAGTACAGTGTATTGGACTGAAGAGGTTCTACTGTTCTTGTCAGTTTCCTAAGCAGAGTTGAACTAGATATGGCCCGTGTGTGTAGGAAGCACAGTTCTTTTGTTCTGAGCAAGCTCACTGTTCTGGCCCTATTGGAAACACTATAGAGTAGAAGAGTGCTCTTTTCTCAAAAGCTGAGTGTGTTTCTTGTAAGACAAGCTAGTGTTTGTTTCCCAGTCAGAAATGGAGTTGAATCATATGCAGTTTCTGGTCCTACGAGCAAGAGTTGTTTCCTGGTAAGAAGAGTCACTATTGCGCTCCCATTGTCATACACAGGGCAAATAGCACTGGCGTCGGTTCCCAGCATGTGCAGTGTATTGGACTGAAGGGGATCTACTGTTCTTGTCAATTTCCTGAGCAGAATTGAACTAGATATGTCCGTGTGTGTAGGAAGCACAGTTCTTTTGTTCTGAGCAAGCTCTGTGTTCTGGCCATATAGGAAACACAGTAGAGTAAATGATTGCTCTTTTCTCAAAAGCAGAGTGTGTTTCTTGTAAGGCGAGCTAGCGTTTGTTTCCCAGTCCTAAATGAAGTTGAATAACATGCAGTTTCTGGTCCTATGAGCAAGAGTTGTTTCGAGGTAAGAAGAGTCACTATTGTGCTCCCATTGTAATACACAGAGCAAATAGCACTGGCATCTGTTCCCAGCATGTACAGTGTACTGGACTGAAGAGGAGCTACTGTTCTTGTCAGTTTCCTAAGCAGAGTTGAACTAGATATGGCCCTGTGTGTAGGAAGCACATTTCTTTTGTTCTGAGCAAGCTCACTGTTCAGACCCAATAGGAAACACAGTAGAGTAGAAGAGTGCTCTATCCTCAAAAGCAGAGTGTGTTTCTTGTAAGGCAAGCTAACGTTTGTTTCCCAGTCCTAAATGGAGTTGAGTCACATGCAGTTTATGGTCCTACGAGCAAGAGTTTTTTTCTGGTAAGAAGAGTCACTATTGCGCTCCCATTGCCATACACAGGGCAAATAGCACTGGCGTCGGTTCCCAGCATGTACAGTGTATTGAAATGAAGAGGACCTACTGCTCTTTTCAGTTTTCTAAGCAGAATTGAACTAGATATGGCCGTGTGTTGGAAGCACAGTTCTTTTGTTCTGAGCAAGCTCACTGTTCTGGCCTTATAGGAAACACAGTAGATTAGAAGACTGCTCTTTTAAAAAATGCAGAGTTTGTTTGTTGTAAGGCGAGCTAGCGTTTGTTTCCCAGTCTAAAATGGAGTTGAGTCACATGCAGTTTCTGGATCTACGAGCAAGAGTTGTTTTCTGGTAAGAAGAATCACTATTGAGCTCCCATTGCCATACACAGTGCAAATAGCTCTCGCGTCTCTTCCCAGCAAGTACAGTGTATTGGACTGAAGAGGATCTACTGTTCTTGTCATTTTCCTATCTAGAGTTGAACTAGATATGGCCCATGTGTGTAGGAAGCACAGTTCTTTTGTTCTGAGCAAGCTCACTGTTCGGACCCCATAGGAAACACAGTAGAGTAGAAGAGTGCTCTTTTCTCAAAAGCAGAGTGTGTTTTTTTGTAAGGCGAGCTAGTGTTTGTTTCCCAGTCAGAAATGGAGTTGAATCCCATGCAGTTTCTGGTCCTACGAGCAAGAGTTGTTTTCTGGTAAGAAGAGTCACCATTGCGCTCCAATTGCCATACTTAGTGCAAATATCACTCACCTCTGTTCCCAGCAAGTACAGTGTATTGGACTGAAGAGGTTCTACTGTTCTTGTCAGTTTCCTAAGCAGAGTTGAACTAGATATGGCCCGTGTGTGTAGGAAGCACAGTTCTTTTGTTCTGAGCAAGCTCACTGTTCTGGCCCTATTGGAAACACTGTAGAGTAGAAGAGTGCTCTTTTCTCAAAAGCTGAGTGTGTTTCTTGTAAGACAAGCTAGTGTTTGTTTCCCAGTCAGAAATGGAGTTGAATCATATGCAGTTTCTGGTCCTACGAGCAAGAGTTGTTTCCTGGTAAGAAGAGTCACTATTGCGCTCCCATTGTCATACACAGGGCAAATAGCACTGGCGTCGGTTCCCAGCATGTGCAGTGTATTGGACTGAAGGGGATCTACTGTTCTTGTCAATTTCCTGAGCAGAATTGAACTAGATATGTCCGTTGCTTGTAGGAAGCACAGTTCTTTTGTTCTGAGCAAGCTCTGTGTTCTGGCCATATAGGAAACACAGTAGAGTAAAAGATTGCTCTTTTCTCAAAAGCAGAGTGTGTTTCTTGTAAGGCGAGCTAGCGTTTGTTTCCCAGTCCTAAATGAAGTTGAATAACATGCAGTTTCTGGTCCTATGAGCAAGAGTTGTTTCGAGGTAAGAAGAGTCACTATTGTGCTCCCATTGTAATACACAGAGCAAATAGCACTGGCATCTGTTCCCAGCATGTACAGTGTACTGGACTGAAGAGGAGCTACTGTTCTTGTCAGTTTCCTAAGCAGAGTTGAACTAGATATGGCCCTGTGTGTAGGAAGCACATTTCTTTTGTTCTGAGCAAGCTCACTGTTCAGACCCAATAGGAAACACAGTAGAGTAGAAGAGTGCTCTATCCTCAAAAGCAGAGTGTGTTTCTTGTAAGGCAAGCTAACGTTTGTTTCCCAGTCCTAAATGGAGTTGAGTCACATGCAGTTTATGGTCCTACGAGCAAGAGTTTTTTTCTGGTAAGAAGAGTCACTATTGCACTCCCATTGCCATACACAGGGCAAATAGCACTCGCGTCTGTTCCCAGCAATTACAGTGTATTAGAATGAAGAGGAGCTACTGTTCTTGTCAGTTTCCTAAGCAGAGTTGAACTAGATGTGGCCCGTGTGTGTAGGAAGCACAGTTCTTTTGTTCTGAGCAAGCTCACTGTTCGGACACCATAGGAAACACAGTAGAGTAGAAGAGTGCTCTTTTCTCAAAAGCAGAGTGTGTTTCTCGTAAGGGCAGCTAGTGCTTGTTTCCCAGTCCAAAATAGAGTTGAATCCCATGCAGTTTTTGGTCCTATGAGCAAGAGTTGTTTTCTGGTAAGGAAGGCCACTATTGTGCTCCCTTAGCCATACACAGTGCAAATAGCAATCGCGTCTGTTCCCAGCTAGTACACTGTATTGGACTGAAGAGGAGCTACTGTTCTTGTCAGTTTCCTAAGCAGAGTTGAACTAGATATGGCCTATGTGTGTAGGAAGCACAGTTCTTTTGTACTGAGCAAGCTCACTGTTCGGACACCATAGGAAACACAGTAGAGTAGAAGAGTGCTCTTTTCTCAAAAGCAGAGTGTGTTTCTTGTAAGGCTAGCTAGCGTTTGTTTCATAGTCAGAAATGGAGTTGAATCCCATGCAGTTTCTGGTCCTACAAGCAAGAGTTTTTTTCTGGTAAGAAGAGTCACTATCGCTCCCATTTCCATACATAGTACAAATAGCACTCGCGTCTGTTCCCAGCTAGTACACTGTATTGGACTGAAGAGGAGCTACTGTTCTTGTCAGTTTCCTAAGCAGAGTTGAACTAGATGTGGCCCGTGTGTGTAGGAAGCACAGTTCTTTTGTTCTGAGCAAGCACATTGTTCGGACACCATAGGAAACACAGTAGAGTAGAAGAGTGCTCTTTTCTCAAAAGCAGAGTGTGTTTCTCATAAGGTGAGCTAGCGATTGTTTCCCAGTCCTAAATGGAGTTGAATCACATGCAGTTTCTGTTCCTATGAGCAAGAGTTTTTTTCTGGTAAGAAGAGTCACTATTGCGCTCCCTTGCCATCCACAGTGCAAATAGCACTCGCGTCTGCTCCCAGCAAGTACACTGTAGTGGACTGAAGAGGAGCTACTGTTCTTGTCAGTTTCCTAAGCAGAGTTGAACTAGATATGGCCCGTGTGTGTAGGAAGCACAGGTTTTTTGTTCTGAGCAAGCTCACTATTCTGGCCCTATAGGAAACACAGTAGAGTAGAAGAGTGTTCTTTTCTCAAAAGCAGAGTGTGTTTATTGTAAGGCGAGCTAGTGTTTGTTTCCCAGTCCTAAATGGAGTTGAATCACATGCAGTTTCTGGTCCTATGACCAAGAGTTGTTTTCTGGTAAGAAGAGTCACTATTGCGCGTCCATTGTCATACACAGTGCAAATAGCTCTGGCATCTGTTCCCAGCATGTACAGTGTATTGGACTGAAGAGGATCTACTGTTCTTGTCAGTTTCCTGAGCAGAATTGAACTAGATATGTCCATGTGTGTAGGAAGCACAGTTCTTTTGTTCTCAGCAAGCTCTGTGTTCTGGCCATAAAGGAAACACAGTAGCGTAGAAGAGTGCTCTTTTCTCAGAAGCAGAGTGTGTTTCTTGTAAGGCGAGCTAGCGTTTGTTTCCCAGTCCTAAAGGAAGTTGAATAACATGCAGTTTCTGGTCCTACGAGTAAGAGTTGTTTCCTGGTAAGAAGAGTCACTATTGCGCTCCCATTGTCATACACAGAGCAAATAGCACTGGCATCTGTTCCCAGCATGTACAGTGTACTGGACTGAAGAGGAGATACTGTTCTTGTCAGTTTCCTAAGCAGAGTTGAACTAGATATGGCCCTGTGTGTAGGAAGCACATTTATTTTGTTCTGAGCAAGCTCACTGTTCAGACACAGTAGGAAACACATTAGAGTAGAAGAGTGCTCTATACTCAAAAGCAGAGTGTGTTTCTTGTAAGGCGAAGTAGTGTTTGTTTCCCAGTCCTAAATGGAGTTGAATCCCATGCAGTTTCTGGTCCTACAAGCAAGAGTTGTTTTCTGGTAAGAAGAGTCACTATTGTGCTCCCATTGCCATACACAGTGCAAATAGCACTCGCGTCTGTTCCCAACAATTACAGTGTATTAGAATGAAGAGGAGCTACTGTTCTTGTCAGTTCACTAAGCAGAGTTGAACTAGATGTGGCCCGTGTGTGTAGGAAGCACAGTTCTTTTGTTCTGAGCAAGCTCACTGTTCGGACACCATAGGAAACACATTAGAGTAGAAGAGTGCTCTTTTCTCAAAAGCAGAGTGTGTTTCTCATAAGGTGAGCTAGCGGTTGTTTCCCAGTCCTAAATGGAGTTGAATCACATGCAGTTTCTGTTCCTATGAGCAAGAGTTTTTTTCTGGTAAGAAGAGTCACTATTGCGCTCCCTTGCCATCCACAGTGCAAATAGCACTCGCGTCTGTTCCCAGCAATTACAGTGTATTAGAATGAAGAGGAGCTACTGTTCTTGTCAGTTTCCTAAGCAGAGTTGAACTAGATGTGGCCCGTGTGTGTAGGAAGCACAGTTCTTTTGTTATGAGCAAGCACACTGTTCGGACACCATAGGAAACACAGTAGAGTAGAAGAGTGCTCTTTTCTCAAAAGCAGAGTGTGTCCTCATAAGGTGAGCTAGGGTTTGTTTCCCAGTCCTAAATGGAGTTGAATCACATGCAGTTTCTGTTCCTATGAGCAAGAGTTTTTTTCTGGTAAGAAGAGTCACTATTGCGATCCCTTGCCATCCACAGTGCAAATAGCACTCGCGTCTGCTCCCAGCAAGTACACTGTAGTGGACTGAAGAGGAGCTACTGTTCTTGTCAGTTTCCTAAGCACAGTTGAACTAGATATGGCCCGTGTGTGTAGGAAGCACAGGTTTTTTGTTCTGAGCAAGCTCACTGTTCTGGCCCTATAGGAAACACAGTAGAGTAGAAGAGTGCTCTTTTCTCAAAAGCAGAGTGTGTTTACTGTAAGGCGAGCTAGTGTTTGTTTCCCAGTCCTAAATGGAGTTGAATCACATGCAGGTTCTGGTCCTATGACCAAGAGTTGTTTTCTGGTAAGAAGAGTCACTATTGCGCGTCCATTGTCATACACAGTGCAAATAGCTCTGGCATCTGTTCCCAGCATGTACAGTGTATTGGACTGAAGAGGATCTACTGTTCTTGTCAGTTTCCTGAGCAGAATTGAACTAGATATGTCCATGTGTGTAGGAAGCACAGTTCTTTTGTTCTCAGCAAGCTCTGTGTTCTGGCCATATAGGAAACACAGTAGCGTAGAAGAGTGCTCTTTTCTCAGAAGCAGAGTGTGTTTCTTGTAAGGCGAGCTAGCATTTGTTTCCCAGTCCTAAAGGAAGTTGAATAACATGCAGTTTCTGGTCCTACGAGCAAGAGTTGTTTCCTGTTAAGAAGAGTCACTATTGCGCTCCCATTGTCATACACAGAGCAAATAGCACTGGCATCTGTTCCCAGCATGTACAGTGTACTGGACTGAAGAGAAGATACTGTTCTTGTCAGTCCTAAGCAGAGTTGAACTAGATATGGCCCTGTGTGTAGGAAGCACATTTCTTTTGTTCTGAGCAAGCTCACTGTTCAGACCCAATAGGAAACACAGTAGAGTAGAAGAGTGCTCTATCCTCAAAAGCAGAGTGTGTTTCTTGTAAGGCGAGCTAGTGTTTGTTTCCCAGTCCTAAATGGAGTTGAATCCCATGCAGTTTCTGGTCCTACAAGCAAGAGTTGTTTTCTGGTAAGAAGAGTCACTATTGCGCTCCCATTGCCATACACAGTGCAAATAGCACTCGCGTCTCTTCCCAACAATTGCAGTGTATTAGAATGAAGAGGAGCTACTGTTCTTGTCAGTTTACTAAGCAGAGTTGAACTAGATGTGGCCCGTGTGTGTAGGAAGCACAGTTCTTTTGTTTTGAGCAAGCTCACTGTTCGGACACCATAGGAAACACAGTAGAGTAGAAGAGTGCTCTTTTCTCAAAAGCAGAGTGTGTTTCTCATAAGGTGAGCTAGCGATTGTTTCCCAGTCCTAAATGGAGTTGAATCACATGCAGTTTCTGTTCTATGAGCAAGAGTTTTTTTCTGGTAAGAAGAGTCACTATTGCGCTCCCTTGCCATCCACAGTGCAAATTGCACTCGCGTCTGTTCCCAGCAATTACAGTGTATTAGAATGAAGAGGAGCTACTGTTATTGTCAGTTTCCTAAGCAGAGTTGAACTAGATGTGGCCCGTGTGTGTAGGAAGCACAGTTCTTTTGTTCTGAGCAAGCTCACTGTTCTGGCCCTATATGAAACACAGTAGAGTAGAAGAGTGCTCTTTTCTCAAAAGCAGAGTGTGTTTCTTGTAAGGCGAGCTAGTGTTTGTTTCCCAGTCCTAAATGGAGTTGAATCACATGCAGTTTCTGGTCCTACAAGCAAGAGTTGTTTTCTGGTAAAAAGAGTCACTATTGAGCTCCCTTTGTCATACACAGTGCAAATAGCACTCGCGTCTGCTCCCAGCAAGTACAGTGTATTGGACTGAAGAGGAGCTACTGTTCTTGTCAGTTTCCTAAGCAGAGTTGAACTAGATATGGCCCTTGTGTGTAGGAACACAGTTCTTTTGTTCTGAGCAAGCTCATTGTTCTGACCCCATAGGAAACACAGTAGAGTAGAAGAGTGCTCTTTTCTCAAAAGCAGAGTGTGTTTCTTGTAAGGCAAGCTAGCGTTTGTTTCCCAGTCCTAAATGGAGTTGAATCACATGAAGTTTCTGGTCCTACAAGCAAGAGTTGTTTTCTGGTAAGAAGAGTCACTATTGCGCTCCCATTGCCATACACAGTGCAAATAGCACTCGCGTCTGTTCCCAACAATTACAGTGTATTAGAATGAAGAGGAGCTACTGTTCTTGTCAGTTTCCTAAGCAGAGTTGAACTAGATATGGCCCGTGTGTGTAGGAAGCACAGTTCTTTTGTTCTGAGCAAGCTCATGCTTCTGGCACTATAGGAAACACAGTAGAGTAGAAGAGTGCTCTTTTCTCAAAAGCAGAGTGTGTTTCTTGTAAGGTGAGATCGCGTTTGTTTCCCAGTCCTAAATGGAGTTGAATCCCATGCAGTTTCTGGTCCTACGAGCAAGAGTTGTTTTCTGGTAAGAAGAGTCACTATTGTGCTCCCTTAGCCATACACAGTGCAAACAGCACTCTCGTCTGTTCCCAGCAAGTACAGTGTATTGGACAGAAGAGGAGCTACTGTTCTTGTCAGTTTCCTAAGCAGAGTTGAACTAGATATGGCCCGTGTGTGTAGGAAACACAGTTCTTTTGTTCTGAGCAAGCTCAGTGTTCTGGGCCTATGGGAAAAGGAGTAGAGTAGAAGAGTGCTCTTTTCTCAAAAGCAGAGTGTGTTTCTTGTAAGGCTAGCTAGAGTTTGTTTCCCAGTCCTAAATGGAGTTTAATCACATGCAGTTTCTGGTCCTATGAGCAAGAGTTGTTTTCTGGTAAGGAAAGTCACTATTGCGCTCCCTTAGCCATACACAGTGCGAATAGCACTCGCGTCTGTTCAGTGTACTGGAAATAAGAGGAGCTACTGTTCTTGTCAGTTTCCTAAGCAAAGTTGAACTAGATATGACCCGTGTGAGTAGGAAGCACAGTTCTTTTGTTCTGAGCAAGCCCACTGTTCGGACCCCATATGAAACACAGTAGAGTAGAAGACTGCTCTTTTCTCAAAAGCAGAGTGTGTTTCTTGTAAGGCGAGCTAGCATTTGTTTCCCAGTCCTAAATCGAGTTGAATCCCATGCAGTTTCTGGTCCTACGTGCAAGTCTTGTTTTCTGGTAAGAGGAGTCACTACTACACTCCCTTAGCCATACACAGTGCAAATAGCACTGTCGTCTGTTCCCAGCATGTACAGTGTATTGGACTAAAGAGGATCTACTGTTCTTGTCAGTTTCCTAAGCAGTGTTGAACTAGATATGGCCCGTGTGTGTAGGAAGCACAGTTCTTTTATTCTGAGCAAGCTCACTGTTCCGACCCCATAGGAAACACAGTAGAGTAGAAGAGTGCTCTTTTCTCAAAAGCAGAGTGTGTTTCTTGTAAGGCTAGCTAGTGTTTGTTTCTTAGTCAGAAATGGAGTTGAATCCTATGCAGGTTCTGGTCCTACGAGCAAGAGTTGTTTTCTGGTAAGAAGAGTCACTATTCGCTCCCATTGCCATACATAGTGCAAATAGCACTCGCGTCTCCTCCCAGCAAGTACACTGTATTGGACTGAAGAGGAGCTACTGTTCTTGTCAGTTTCCTAAGCAGAGTTGAACTAGATATGGCCCATGTGTGTAGGAAGCACAGTTCTTTTGTTCTGAGCAAGCTCACTGTTCTGGCCCTATAGGAAAAACAGTAGATTAGAAGACTGCTCTTTTCTCAAAAGCAGAGTGTGTTTCTTGTAAGGCGAGCTAGCGTTTGTTTCCCAGTCCTAAATGGAGTTGAATCCCATGCAGTTTCTGGTCCTACGAGCAAGAGTTGTTTTCTGGTAAGAAGAGTCACTATTGTGCTCCTGATGCCATACACAGTGCAAATAGCAATCGCGTCTGTTCCCAGCAAGTACAGTGTATTGAACAGAAGAGGAGCTAATGTTCTTGTCAGTTTCCTAAGCAGAGTTGAATGGATATGGCCCGTCTGTTTAGGAAGAACAGCTCTTTTGTTCTGAGCAATCTCACTGTTTGGTCCCAATAGGGAACACAGTAGAGTAGAAGAGTGCTCTTTTCTCAAAAGCAGAGTGTGTTTCTTGTAAGACTAGCTAGTGCTTGTTTCCTAGTGAGAAATGGAGTTGAATCACTTGCAGTTTCTGGTCCTACAAGCAAGAGTTGTTTTCTGGTAAGAAGAGTCACTATTGCGCTCCCATTGCCATACACAGTGCAAATAGCACTCGCGTCTGTTCCCAGCAATTACAGTGTATTAGAATGAAGAGGACCTACTGTTCTTGTCAGTTTCCTAAGCAGAGTTGAACTAGATATGGCCCGTGTGTGTAGGAAGCAGAGTTCTTTTGTTCTGAGCAAGCTCACTCTTCTGGCACTATAGGAAACCCAGTAGAGTAGAAGAGTGCTCTTTTCTCAAAAGCAGAGTGTGTTTCTTGTAAAGGAAGGTAGCGTTTGTTTCCCAGTCCTAAATGGATTTGAATCCCATGCAGTTTCTGGTCCTATGAGCAAGAGTTGTTTTCTGGTAAGAAGAGTCACTATTGTGCTCCCTTAGCCATACACAGTGCAAATAGCACTCTCGTCTGTTCCCAGCAAGTACAGTGTATTGGACAGAAGACGAGCTACTGTTCTTGTCAGTTTCCTAAGCAGAGTTGAACTAGATATGGCCCGTGTGTGTAGGAAACACAGTTCTTTTGTTCTGAGCAAGCTCAGTGTTCTGGGCCTAGAGGAAACACAGTAGAGTAGAAGAGTGCTCTTTTCTCAAAAGCAGAGTGTGTTTCTTGTAAGGCTAGCTAGTGTTTGTTTCTTAGTCAGAAATGGAGTTGAATCCTATGCAGTTTCTGGTCCTACGAGCAAGAGTTGTTTTCTGGTAAGAAGAGTCACTATTGTGCTCCCATTGCCATTAACAGTGCAAATAGCACTCGCGTCTGTTCCCAGCAAGTACAGTGTATTGGACTGAAGAGAAGCTACTGTTCTTGTCAGTTTCCTAAGCAGAGTTGAACTAGATATGGCCTATGTGTGTAGGAAGCACAGTTCTTTTGTTCTGAGAAAGGCCACTGTTCGGAACACATAGGAAACACAGTAGAGTAGAAGAGTGCTCTTTTCTCAATAGCAGAGTGTGTTTCTTGTAAGGCTAGCTAGTGTTTGTTTCCCAGTCAGAAATGGTGTTGAATCCCATGCAGTTTCTTGTCCTACGAGCAAGACTTGTTTTCTGTTAAGAAGAGTCACTATTGCGCTCCCATTGTCATACACAGTGCAAATAGCACTCGCGTCTACTCCCAGCAAGTACAGTGTATTGGACTGAAGAGGAGCTACTGTTCTTGTCAGTTTCCTATGCAGAGTTGAACTAGATATGGCCCGTGTGTGTAGGAAGCACAGTTCTTTTTTTCTGAGCAAGCTCAGTGTTCTGGGCCTATTGGAAACACAGTAGAGTAGAAGAGTGCTCTTTTCTCAAAAGCAGAGTGTGTTTCTTGTAAGGCTAGCTAGCGTTTGTTTCCCAGTCCTAAATGGATTTGAATCCCATGCAGTTTCTGGTCCTACAAGCAAGAGTTGTTTTATGGTAAGAAGAGTCACTATTGTGCTCCCACTGCCATACACAGTGAAAATAGCACTCTCGTCTGTTCCCAGCAAGTACAGTGTATTGGACAGAAGAGGAGCTACTGTTCTTGTCAGTGTCCTAAGCAGAGTTGAACTAGATGTGGCCCGTGTGTGTAGGAAGCACAGTTCTTTAGTTTTGAGCAAGCTCACTATTCTGGCCCTATAGGAAACACAGTAGAGTAGAAGAGTGCTCTTTTCTCAAAAGCAGAGTGTCTTTCTTGTAAGGCGAGCTAGCCTTAGTTTCCCAGTCCTAAATGGATTTGAGTCACATGCAGGTTTTTGTCCTACGAGCAAGAGTTGTTTTCTGGTAAGACGAGTCACTATTGTGCTCCAATTGGCATACACAGTGCAAATAGCACTCGCGTCTGTTCCCTGCAATTACAGTGTATTAAACTGAAGAGGATCTACTGTTCTTGTCAGGTTCCGAAGCAGAGTTGAACTAGATATGTCCCGTGTGTGTAGGAAGCACAGTTTTTTTGTTCTGAGCAAGCTCACTGTTCGAACCCCATAGAAAACACAGTAGAGTAGAAGAGTGCTCTTTTCTCAAAAGCAGAGTGTGTTTCTTGAAAGGGGAGCTAGTGTTTGTTTCCCAGTCCTAAATAGAGTTGAATCACATGCACTTTATGGTCCTACGAGCAAGAGTTGTTTTCTGGTAAAGAAAGTCACCATTGTGCTTCCTTTGCCATACACAGTGCAAATAGCACTGGCGTCTGTTCCCAGCAAGTACAGTGTATTGGACTGAAGAGGAGCTACTGTTCTTGTCAGTTTCCTAAGCAGAGTTGAACTAGATGTGGCCCGTGTGTGTAGGAAGCACAGTTCTTTATTTCTGAGCAAGCTCACTATTCTGGCCCTTTAGGAAACACAGTATAGTAGAAGAGTGCTCTTTTCTCAAAAGCAGAGTGTGTTTCTTGTAAGGCGAGCTAGCGTTTGTTTCCCAGTCCTAAATGGATTTGAATCCCATGCAGTTTCTGGTCCTACGTGCAAGAGTTGTTTTCTGGTAAGAAGAGTCACTATTATGCTCCCATTGTCACACACAGGGCAAATAGCTCTCACGTCTGCTCCCAGCATGTACAGTGTACTAGACAGAAGTGGAGCTACTGTTCTTGTCAGGTTCCGAAGCAGAGTTGAACTAGATATGGCCCGTGTGTGTAGGAAGCACAGTTTTTTTTTCTGAGCAAGCTCACTGTTCTGAACATATAGGAAACACAGTAGAGTAGAAGAGTGCTCTTTTCTCAAAAGCAGAGTGTGTTTCTTTTAAGGCTAGCTAGTGTTTGTTTCCCAGTGAGAAATGAAGTTGAATCCCATGCAGTTTCTGGTCCTACGAGCAAGAGTTATTTTCTGGTAAGAAGAGTCACTATTGCGCTCCCATTGCCATACACAGTGCAAATAGCACTCGCGTCTGCTCCTAGCAAGTACAGTGTATTGGACTGAAGAGTAGCTACTGTTCTTGTCAGTTTCCTAAGCAGAGTTGAACTAGATATGGCCCGTGTGTAGGAAGCACAGTTCTTTTGTTCTGAGCAAGCTCACTGTTCTGGCCGTTTAGGAAACACAGTAGAGTAGAAGAATGCTCTTTTCTCAAAAGCAGAGTGTGTTTCTTGAAAGGGGAGCTAGCGTTTGTTTCCCAGTCCTAAATGGAATTGAATCACATGAAGTTTCTGGTACTACGAGCAACAGCTGTTTTCTGGTAAGGAAAGTCACTATGGTGCTCCTTTTGCCATACACAGTGCAAATAGCACTTGCGTCTGCTCCCAGCAAGTACAGTGTATTGGACTGAAGAGGAGCTACTGTTCTTGTCAGTTTCCGAAGCAGAGTTGAACTAGATATGGCCCATGTGTGTGGGAAGCACAGATCTTTTTTCTGAGCAAGCTCACTTTTCGGACACCATAGGAAACACAGTAGAGTAGAAGAGTGCTCTTTTCTCAAAAGCAGAGTGTGTTTCTTGTAAGGCAAGCTAGCATTTTTTCCCAGTCCTAAATGGAGTTGAATCCCATGCAGTTTCTGGTCCTACAAGCAAGAGTTGTTTTCTGGTAAGAAGATTCACTTTTGTGCTCCCATTGTCATACACAGGGCAAATAGCACGGGCGTCTGTTCCCAGCATGTAAAGTGTATTGGACTGAAGAGGATCTACTCTTCTTGTCAGTTTCCTAAGCAGAGTTGAACTAGATATGGCCCGTGTGTGTAGGAAGCACAGTTCTTTTGTTCTGAGCAAGCTCACTGTTCAGACCCTATAGGAAACACTGTAGAGTAGAAGAGTGCTCTATTCTCAAAAGCAGAGTGTGTTTCTTCTAAGGCGAGCTATGGTTTGTTTCCCAGTCCTAAATGGAGTTGAATCACATGCAGTTTCTGGTCCTACAGGCAAGAGTTGTTTTCTGGTGGGAAGAGTCACTATTGAGCTCCCATTGTCATACACAGTGCAAATAGCTCTCACGTCTGCTCCCAGCAAGTACATTGTATTAGACAGAAGAGGAGCTATTGTTCTTGTCAGTTTCCTATGCAGAGTTGAACTAGATATGGCCCGTGTGTGTAGGAAGCACAGTTCTTTTGCTCTGAGCAAGCTCACTGTTCTGAACCTATAGGAAACACAGTAGAGTAGAAGAGTGCTCTTTTCTCTAAAGCAGAGTGTGTTTCTTGTAAGGCTAGCTAGTGTTTGTTTCCCAGTGAGAAATGAAGTTGAATCCCATGCAGTTTCTGGTACTACGAGCAAGAGTTGTTTTCTGGTAAGAAGAGTCACTATTGCGGTCCCATTGCCATACACAGTGCAAAGAGCACTCGCGTTTGCTCCTAGCAAGCACAGTGTATTGGACTGAAGAGGAGCTACTGTTCTTGTCAGTTTCCTAAGCAGAGTTGAACTAGATATGGCCCGTGTGTAGGAAGCACAGTTCTTTTGTTCTGAGCAAGCTCACTGTTCTGGCAGTTTAGGAAACACAGTAGAGTAGATGAATGCTCTTTTCTCAAAAGCAGAGTGTGTTTCTTGTAAGGGGAGCTAGCGTTTATTTCCCAGTCCTAAATGGAATTGAATCACATGCAGTTTCTGGTACTACGAGCAACAGTTGTTTTCTGGTAAGGAAAGTCACTATGGTGCTCCCTTTGCCATACACAGTGCAAATAGCACTTGCGTATGCTCCCAGCAAGTACAGTGTATTGGACTGAAGAGGAGCTACTGTTCTTGTCAGTTTCCGAAGCAGAGTTGAACTAGATATGTCCCATGTGTGTGGGAAGCACAGTTCTTTTGTTCTGAGCAAGCTCACTGTTCGGACACCATAGGAAACACAGTAGAGTAGAAGAGTGCTCTTTTCTCAAAAGCAGAGTGTGTTTCTTGTAAGGCAAGCTAGCATTTTTTCCCAGTCCTAAATGGAGTTGAATCCCATGCAGTTTCTGGTCCTACAAGCAAGAGTTGTTTTCTGGTAAGATGATTCACTTTTGTGCTCCCATTGTCATACACAGGGCAAATAGCACGGGCGTCTGTTCCCAGCATGTAAAGTGTATTGGACTGAAGAGGATCTACTCTTCTTGTCAGTTTCCTAAGCAGAGTTGAACTAGATATGGCCCGTGTGTGTAGGAAGCACAGTTCTTTTGTTCTGAGCAAGCTCACTGTTCAGACCCTATAGGAAACACTGTAGAGTAGAAGAGTGCTCTATTCTCAAAAGCAGAGTGTGTTTCTTCTAAGGCGAGCTATGGTTTGTTTCCCAGTCCTAAATGGAGTTGAATCACATGCAGTTTCTGGTCCTACAGGCAAGAGTTGTTTTCTGGTGGGAAGAGTCACTATTGAGCTCCCATTGTCATACACAGTGCAAATAGCTCTCACGTCTGCTCCCAGCAAGTACATTGTATTAGACAGAAGAGGAGCTATTGTTCTTGTCAGTTTCCTATGCAGAGTTGAACTAGATATGGCCCGTGTGTGTAGGAAGCACAGTTCTTTTGCTCTGAGCAAGCTCACTGTTCTGAACCTATAGGAAACACAGTAGAGTAGAAGAGTGCTCTTTTCTCTAAAGCAGAGTGTGTTTCTTGTAAGGCTAGCTAGTGTTTGTTTCCCAGTGAGAAATGAAGTTGAATCCCATGCAGTTTCTGGTACTACGAGCAAGAGTTGTTTTCTGGTAAGAAGAGTCACTATTGCGGTCCCATTGCCATACACAGTGCAAAGAGCACTCGCGTTTGCTCCTAGCAAGCACAGTGTATTGGACTGAAGAGGAGCTACTGTTCTTGTCAGTTTCCTAAGCAGAGTTGAACTAGATATGGCCCGTGTGTAGGAAGCACAGTTCTTTTGTTCTGAGCAAGCTCACTGTTCTGGCAGTTTAGGAAACACAGTAGAGTAGATGAATGCTCTTTTCTCAAAAGCAGAGTGTGTTTCTTGTAAGGGGAGCTAGCGTTTATTTCCCAGTCCTAAATGGAATTGAATCACATGCAGTTTCTGGTACTACGAGCAACAGTTGTTTTCTGGTAAGGAAAGTCACTATGGTGCTCCCTTTGCCATACACAGTGCAAATAGCACTTGCGTATGCTCCCAGCAAGTACAGTGTATTGGACTGAAGAGGAGCTACTGTTCTTGTCAGTTTCCGAAGCAGAGTTGAACTAGATATGTCCCATGTGTGTGGGAAGCACAGTTCTTTTGTTCTGAGCAAGCTCACTGTTCGGACACCATAGGAAACACAGTAGAGTAGAAGAGTGCTCTTTTCTCAAAAGCAGAGTGTGTTTCTTGTAAGGCAAGCTAGCATTTTTTCCCAGTCCTAAATGGAGTTGAATCCCATGCAGTTTCTGGTCCTACAAGCAAGAGTTGTTTTCTGGTAAGATGATTCACTTTTGTGCTCCCATTGTCATACACAGGGCAAATAGCACGGGCGTCTGTTCCCAGCATGTAAAGTGTATTGGACTGAAGAGGATCTACTCTTCTTGTCAGTTTCCTAAGCAGAGTTGAACTAGATATGGCCCGTGTGTGTAGGAAGCACAGTTCTTTTGTTCTGAGCAAGCTCACTGTTCAGACCCTATAGGAAACACTGTAGAGTAGAAGAGTGCTCTATTCTCAAAAGCAGAGTGTGTTTCTTCTAAGGCGAGCTATGGTTTGTTTCCCAGTCCTAAATGGAGTTGAATCACATGCAGTTTCTGGTCCTACAGGCAAGAGTTGTTTTCTGGTGGGAAGAGTCACTATTGAGCTCCCATTGTCATACACAGTGCAAATAGCTCTCACGTCTGCTCCCAGCAAGTACATTGTATTAGACAGAAGAGGAGCTATTGTTCTTGTCAGTTTCCTATGCAGAGTTGAACTAGATATGGCCCGTGTGTGTAGGAAGCACAGTTCTTTTGCTCTGAGCAAGCTCACTGTTCTGAACCTATAGGAAACACAGTAGAGTAGAAGAGTGCTCTTTTCTCTAAAGCAGAGTGTGTTTCTTGTAAGGCTAGCTAGTGTTTGTTTCCCAGTGAGAAATGAAGTTGAATCCCATGCAGTTTCTGGTACTACGAGCAAGAGTTGTTTTCTGGTAAGAAGAGTCACTATTGCGGTCCCATTGCCATACACAGTGCAAAGAGCACTCGCGTTTGCTCCTAGCAAGCACAGTGTATTGGACTGAAGAGGAGCTACTGTTCTTGTCAGTTTCCTAAGCAGAGTTGAACTAGATATGGCCCGTGTGTAGGAAGCACAGTTCTTTTGTTCTGAGCAAGCTCACTGTTCTGGCAGTTTAGGAAACACAGTAGAGTAGATGAATGCTCTTTTCTCAAAAGCAGAGTGTGTTTCTTGTAAGGGGAGCTAGCGTTTATTTCCCAGTCCTAAATGGAATTGAATCACATGCAGTTTCTGGTACTACGAGCAACAGTTGTTTTCTGGTAAGGAAAGTCACTATGGTGCTCCCTTTGCCATACACAGTGCAAATAGCACTTGCGTATGCTCCCAGCAAGTACAGTGTATTGGACTGAAGAGGAGCTACTGTTCTTGTCAGTTTCCGAAGCAGAGTTGAACTAGATATGTCCCATGTGTGTGGGAAGCACAGTTCTTTTGTTCTGAGCAAGCTCACTGTTCGGACACCATAGGAAACACAGTAGAGTAGAAGAGTGCTCTTTTCTCAAAAGCAGAGTGTGTTTCTTGTAAGGCAAGCTAGCGTTTGTTTCCCAGTCCTAAATGGAATTGAATCACATGCAGTTTCTGGTACTACGAGCAACAGTTTTTTTCTGGTAAGGAAAGTCACTATGGTGTTCCATTTGCCGTACACAGTGCAAATAGCACTCGCGTCTGCTCCCAGCAAGTACAGGGTATTGGACTGAAGAGGAGCTTCTGTTCTTGTCAGTTTCCTAAGCAGAGTTGAACTAGATATGGCCCGTGTTTAGGAAGCACAGTTCTTTTGTTCTGAGCAAGCTAACTGTTCTGGCCCTTTTGGAAACACAGTAGAGTAGAAGAATGCTCTTTTCTCAAAAGCAGAGTGTGTTTCTTGTAAGGGGAGCTAGCGTTTGTTTCCCAGTCCTAAATGGAATTGAATCACATGCAGTATCTGGTACTATGAGCAACAGTTGTTTTCTGGTAAGGAAAGTCACTATGGTGTTCCCTTTGCCATACACAGTGCAAATAGCACTCGCGTCTGCTCCCAGCAAGTACAGTGTATTGGACTGAAGAGGAGCTACTGTTCTTGTCAGTTTCCGAAACAGAGTTGAACTAGATATGGCCCATGTGTGTAGGAAGCACAGTTCTTTTGTTCTGAGCAAGCTCACTGTTCGGACCCCATAGGAAACACAGTAGAGTAGAAGAGTGCTCTTTTCTCAAAAGCAGAGTGTGTTTCTTGTAAGGCAAGCTAGCGTTTGTTTCCCAGTCCTAAATGGAGTTGAATCCCATGCAGTTTCTGGTCCTACGAGCATGAGTTGTGTTCTGGTAAGAAGAGTCACTATTGTGCTCCCATTGTCATACACAGGGCAAATAGCACGGGCGTCTGTTCCCAGCATGTAAAGTGTATTGGACTGAAGAGGATCTACTCTTCTTGTCAGTTTCCTAAGCAGAGTTGAACTAAATATGGCCCCTGTGTGTAGGAAGCACAGTTTTTTGTTCTGAGCAAGCTCGTTGTTCTGGCCCTATAGGAAACACAGTAGAGTAGAAGAGTGCTCTTTTCTCAAAAGCAGAGTGCGTTTCTTCTAAGGAGAGCTAGCGTTTGTTTACCAGTCCTAAATGGAGTTGAATCACATGCAGTTTCTCGTCCTACAGGCAAGAGTTGTTTTCTGGTGGGAAGAGTCACTATTGAGCTCCCATTATCATACACAGTGCAAATAGCTCTCGCGTCTGCTGGGAGCAAGTACATTGTATTGGACAGAAGAGGAGCTAATGTTCTTGTCAGTTTCCGAAGCAGAGTTGAACTAGATATGGCCCGTGTGTGTAGGAAGCACAGTTCTTTTGTTCTGAGCAAGCTCACTGTTCAGAACTTATATGAAACACAGTAGAGTAGATGAGTGCTCTTTTCTCAAAAGCAGAGTGTGTTTCTTCTAAGGCGAGCTAGCATTTGTTTCCCAGTCCTAAATGGAGTTGAATCACATGCAGTTTCTGGTCCTACAAGCAAGAGTTGTTTTCTGGTAATAAGAGGCACTATTATGCTCCCATTGTCATACACAGCGCAAATAGCACTGTCGTTTGTTCCCAGCATGTACAATGTATTGGACTGAGGACGATCTACTGTTCTTGTCAGTTTCCAAAGCAGAGTTGAACTAGATATGGCCCATGTGTGTAGGAAGCACAGTTCTTTTGTTCTGAGCAAGCTCACTGTTCTGAACCTATAGGAAACACAGTAGAGTAGAAGAGTGCTCTTTTCTCAAAAGCAGATTGTGTTTCTTGTAAGGCTAGCTAGTGTTTGTTTCCCAGTGAGAAATGAAGTTGAATCCCATGCATTTTCTGGTCCTACGAGCAAGAGTTGTTTTCTGGTAAGAAGAGTCACTCTTGCGCTCCCATTGCCATACACAGTGCAAATAGCACTCGCGTCTGCTCCTAGCAAGTACAGTGTATTGGACTGAAGAGTAGCTACTGTTCTTGTCAGTTTCCTAAACAGAGTTGAACTAGATATGGCCCGTGTGTGTAGGAAGCACAGTTCTTTTGTTCTGAGCAAGCTCACTGTTCTGGCCCTTTAGGAAACACAGTAGAGTAGAAGAATGCTCTTTTCTCAAAAGCAGAGTGTGTTTCTTGTAAGGGGAGCTAGCGTTTGTTTCCCAGTCCTAAATGGAATTGAATCACATGCAGTTTCTGGTACTACGAGCAACAGTTGTTTTCTGGTAAGGAAAGTCACTATGGTGCTCCCTTTGTCATACACAGTGCAAATAGCACTCATGTCTGCTCCCAGCAAGTACAGTGTATTGGACTGAAGAGGAGCTACTGTTCTTGTCAGTTTCCGAAGCAGAGTTGAACAAGATATGGCCCATGTGTGTAGGAAGCACAGTTCTTTTGTTCTGAGCAAACTCTCTGTTTGGAACCCATAGGAAACACAGTAGAGTAGAAGAGTGCTCTTTTCTCAGAAGCAGAGTGTGTTTCTTGTAAGGCAAGCTAGCGTTTGTTTCCCAGTCCTAAATGGCGTTGAGTCCCATGCAGTTTCTGGTCCTATGAGCAAGAGTTGTTTTCTCGTAAGAAGAGTCACTATTGTGCTCCCATTGTCATACACAGGGCAAATAGCACTGGCGTCTGTTCCCAGCAAGTACAGTGTATTGGACTGAAGAGGAGCTACTGTTCTTGTCAGTTTCCTAAGCAGAGTTGAACTAAATATGGCCCCTGTGTGTAGGAAGCACAGTTTTTTGTTCTGAGCAAGCTCGCTGTTCTGGCCCTATAGGAAACACAGTAGAGTAGAAGAGTGCTCTTTTCTCAAAAGCAGACTGCGTTTCTTCTAAGGCAAGCTAGCGTTTGTTTACCAGTCCTAAATGGAGTTGAATCCCATGCAGTTTCTCGTCCTACAGGCAAGAGTTGTTTTCTGGTGGGAAGAGTCACTATTGAGCTCCCATTGTCATACACAGTGCAAATAGCTCTCGCGTCTGCTGGGAGCAAGTACATTGTATTGGACAGAAGAGGAGCTAATGTTCTTGTCAGTTTCCTAAGCAGAGTTGAACTAGATATGGCCCGTGTGTGTAGGAAGCACAGTTCTATTGTTCTGAGCAATCTCTCTGTTCAGAACTTATATGAAACACAGTAGAGTAGATGAGTGCTCTTTTCTCAAAAGCAGAGTGTGTTTCTTCTAAGGCGAGCTAGCATTTGTTTCCCAGTCCTAAATGGAGTTGAATCACATGCAGTTTCTGGTCCTACAAGCAAGAGTTGTTTTCTGGTAATAACAGTCACTATTGAGCTCCCATTGTCATACTCAGGGCAAATAGCACTGGCGTTTGTTCCCAGCATGTACAATGTATTGGACAGAGGACGATCTACTGTTCTTGTCAGTTTCCAAAGCAGAGTTGAACTAGATATGGCCCGTGTGTGTAGGAAGCACAGTTCTTTTGTTCTGAGCAAGGTCACTGTTCGGACCCCATAGGAAACACAGTAGAGTACAAGAATGCTCTTTTCTCAAAAGCAGAGTGTGTTTCTTGTAAGGCTAGCTAGTGTTTGTTTCCCAGTCAGAAACGGAGTTGAATCACACTCAGTTTCTGGTCCTACAAGCAAGAGTTGTTTTCTGGTAAGAAGAGTCACTATTGTGCTCCCTTTGCCATACACAGTGCAAATAGCACTCGTGTCTGCTCCCAGCAATACCGTGTATTGAACTGAAGAGGAGCTACTATTGTTGTCAGTTTCCTAAGCAGAGTTGAACTAGATATGGACGGTGTGTGTAGGAAGCACAGTTCTTTTGTTCTGAGCAAGCTCACTGTTCTGGCCCTTTAGGAAACACAGTAGAGTAGAAGAGTGCTCTTTTCTCAAAAGCAGAGTGTGTTTCTTCTAAGGCGAGCTAGCGTTTGTTTCCCAGTCCTAAATGAAGTTGAATCACATGCAGTTTCTTGTCCTATGAGCAAGATTTTTTTTCTGGTAAAAAGAGTCACTATTGTGCTCCCATTGCAATACACAGTGCAAATAGCACTCGCGTCTGTTCCCAGCAAGTACAGTGTATTGGACTGAAGAGGACCTACTGTTCTTGTCAGTTTCCTAAACAGAGTTGAACTAGATATGACCCGTGTGTGTAGGAAGGACATTTCTTTTGTTCTGAGCAAGCTCACTGTTCAGACTCCATAGGAAACACAGTAGAGTAGAAGAATGCTCTTTTCTCAAAAGCAGAGTGTGTTTCTTGTAAGGCTAGCTAGTGTTTGTTTTCCAGTCAGAAACGGAGTTGAATCCCATGCAGTTTCTGGTCTTACAAGCAAGAGTTGTTTTCTGGTAAGAAGAGTCACTATTGCACTCCCATTGATATACAGAGTGCAAATAGCACTCGCATCTGTTCCCAGCATGTACAGTGTATTGGACTGAAGAGGAGCTACTGTTCTTGTCAGTTTCCTAAGCAGAGTTGAACTAGATATGGCCCGTGTGTGTAGGAAGCACAGTTCTTTTGTTCTGAGCAAGCTCACTGTTCTGGCCCTATAGGATACACAGTAGAGTAGAAGAATGCTCTTTTCTCAAAAGCAGAGTGTGTTTCTTGTAAGGGGAGCTATCATTTGTTTCCCAGTCCTAAATGGAATTGAATCACATGCAGTTTCTGGTACTACGAGCAACAGTTGTTTTCTGGTAAAGAAAGTCACTATAGTGTTCCCTTTGCCATACACAGTGCTAATAGCACTCGCGTCTGCTCCCAGCAAGTATAGTGTATTTGGCTGAAGAGGAGCTACTGTTCTTGTCAGTTTCCAAAACAGAGTTGAACTAGATATGGCCCATGTGTGTAGGAAGCACAGTTCTTTTGTTCTGAGCAAGCTCACTGTTCGGACCCCATAGGAAACACACTAGAGTAGAAGAGTGCTCTTTTCTCAAAAGCAGAGCGTGTTTCTTGTAAGGCGAGCTAGCGTTTGTTTCCCAGTCCTAAATGGAGTTGAGTCCCATGCAGTTTCTGGTCCTATGAGCAAGAGTTGTTTTCTGGTAAGAAGAGTCACTATTGTGCTCCCATTGTCATACACAGGGCAAATAGCACGGGCGTCTGTTCCCAGCATGTAAAGTGTATTGGACTGAAGAGGATCTACTCTTCTTGTCAGTTTCCTAAGCAGAGTTGAACTAGATATGGCCCGTGTGTGTAGGAAGCACAGTTCTTTTGTTCTGAGCAAGCTCACTGTTCTGGCCCTATAAGAAACACAATAGATTAGAAGAGTGCTCTTTTCTCAAAAGCAGAGTGTGTTACTTCTAAGGTGAACTATGGTTTGTTTCCCAGTTCTAAATGGAGTTGAATCACATGCAGTTTCTGGTCCTACAGGCAAGAGTTGTTTTCTGGTGGGAAGAGACACAATTGAGCTCCCATTGTCATACACAGTGCAAATAGCTCTCGCGTCTGCTCCCAGCAAGTACATTGTATTAGACAGAAGAGAAGCTACTGTTCTTGTCAGTTTCCTATGCAGAGTTGAACAAGATATGGCCCGTGTGTGTAGGAAGCACAGTTCTTTTGTTCTGAGCAAGCTCATTGTTCTGAACCTATAGGAAACACAGTAGAGTAGAAGAGTGCTACCTTTGCCATACACAGTGCAAATAGCACTCGCGTCTGTTCCCAGCAAGAACAGTGTATTGGACTGAAGAGGAGCTACTGTTCTTGTCAGTTTCCTAACGAGATATGTCCCGTATGTGAAGGAAGCACAGTTCTTTTGTTCTAAGAAAGCTCACTGTTCTGGCCATATAGGAAACACACTAGAGTAGAAGAGTGCTTTTTTCTCAAAAGCAGAGTGTGTTTCTTGTAAGGCGAGCTAGTGTTTGTTTCGCAATCCTAAATGGAGTTGAATCCCATGCAGATTCTGGTCCTACGAGCAAGAGTTTTTTTCTGGTAAGAAGATTCACTATTGTACTCCCATTGTCATACACAGGGCAAATAGCACGGGGGTCTGTTCACAGCATGTATAGTGTATTGGACTGAAGAGGATCTACTCTTCTTGTCAGTTTCCTCAGCAGAGTTGAACTAGATATGGCCTGTGTGTGTAGGAAGCACAGTTCTTTTGTTCTGAGCAAGCTCACTGTTCTGGCCCTATAAGAAAAACAGTAGAGTAGAAGAGAGCTCTTTTCTCAAAAGCAGAGTGTGTTTCTTCTAAGGCGAGCTAGGGTTTGTTTCCCAGTCCTAAATGGAGTTAAATCACATGCAGTTTCTATTCCTACACTCATGAGTTGTTTTCTGGTGGGAAGTGTCACTATTGAGCTCCCATTGTCATACACAGTGCAAATAGCTCTCGCGTCTGCTCCCAGCAAGTACATTGTATTAGACAGAAGAGGAGCTACTGTTCAGGTCAGTTTCCTAAGCAGAGTTGAACTAGATATGGCCCATGTGTGTAGGAAGCACAGTTCTTTTGTTCTGAGCAATCTCACTGTTCTGAACCTATAGGAAACACAGTAGAGTAGAAGAGTGCTCTTTTCTCAAAAGCAGAGTGTGTTTCTTGTAAGGCTAGCTAGTGTTTGTTTCCCAGTGAGAAATGAAGTTGAATCCCATGCATTTTCTGTTCCTATGAGCAAGAGTTGTTTTCTGGTAAGAAGAGTCACTATTGCGCTCCCATTGCCATACACAGTGCAAATAGCACTCGCGTCTGCTCCTAGCAAGTACAGTGTATTGGACTGAAGAGGAGCTACTGTTCTTGTCAGTTTCCTAAACAGAGTTGAACTAGATATGGCCCGTGTGTGTAGGAAGCACAGTTCTTTTGTTCTGAGCAAGCTCACTGTTCTGGCCTTTTAGGAAACACAGTAGTGTAGAAGAATGCTCTATTCTCAAAAGCAGTGTGTGGTTTCTTGTAAGGGGAGCTAGCGTTTGTTTCCCAGTCCTAAATGGAATTGAATCACATGCAGTTTCTGGTACTATGAGCAACAGTTGTTTTCTGGTAAGGAAAATCACTATGGTGCTCCCTTTGTCATACACAGTGCAAATAGCACTCGCGTCTGCTCCCAGCAAGTACAGTGTATTGGACTGAAGAGGAGCTACTGTTCTTGTCAGTTTCCGAAGCAGAGTTGAACAAGATATGGCCCATGTGTGTAGCAAGCACAGTTCTTTTGTTCTGAGCAAGCTCACTGTTCTGGCCCTTTAGGAAACACAGTAGAGTAGAAGAGTGCTCTTTTCTCAAAAGCAGAGTGTGTTTCTTCTAAGGCGAGCTAGGGTTTGTTTCCCAGTCCTAAATGAAGTTGAATCATCTGGTCCTACGAGCAAGGAGTTGTTTTCTGGTAAGAACAGTCACTATTGCCCTCCATTGCCATACACAGTGCAAATAGCAATCACGTCTGTTCCCAGCAAGTACAGTGTATTGGACAGAAGAGGAGCTACTGTTCTTGTCAGTTTCATAAGTAGAGTTGAACTAGATATGGCCCGTGTGTGTAGGAAGCACAGTTCTTTTGTTCTGAGCAAGCCTCACTGTTCTGGCCCTATAGATACACAGTAGAGTAGAAGAGTGCTCTTTTTCTAAAAAGCAGAGTGTGTGTCTTGTAAGGTGAGCTAGCGTTTGTTTCCCAATCCTAAATGGAATTGAATCACATGCAGTTTTTGGTACTACGATCAAGAGTTGTTTTCTGGTAAGGGAAAGTCACTATTGTGCCTACCTTTGCCATACACAGTGCAAATAGCCCTCGCGTCTGTTCCCAGCAAGTACAGTGTATTGGACTGAAGAGGAGCTACTGTTCTTGTCAGTTTCCTAAGCAGAGTTGAACTAGATATGACCCGTGTGTGTAGGAAGGACATTTCTTTTGTTCTGAGCAAGCTCACTAGTTCAGACTCCATAGGACACACAGTGATAGTAGAAGAGTGCTCTTTTCTCAAAAGCAGAGTGTGTTTCTTCTCTAAGGCAGAGCTAGGGTTTGTTTCCCCAGTCCTAATGGAGTTGAATCCCATGTAGTTTCTGGTCCTAAAGGCAAGAGTTGTTTTCTGGTGGGAAGAGTCACTATTGAGCTCCCTTTTGTCATACACAGTACAAATACCTCTCGTGTCTGCTCCCAGCAAGTACATTGTATTAGACAGAAGAGGAGCTACTGTTCTTGTCAGTTTCCTATGCAGAGTTGAACTAGATATGGCCTGTGTGTGTAGGAAGCACAGTTCTTTTGTTCTGAGCAAGCTCACTGTTTCTGAACCTATAGAAAAACACAGTAGAGTAGAAGAGTGCTCTTTTCTCAAAAGCAGAGTGTGTTTCTTGTAAGGCTAGCTAGTGTTTGTTTCCCAGTGAGAAATGAAGTTGAATCCCATGCAGTTTCTGGTCCTACGAGCAAGAGTTGTTTTCTGGTAAGAAGAGTCACTATTGAGCTCCCATTGCCATACACAGTGCAAATAGCACTCGCGTCTGCTCCTAGCAAGTACAGTGTAATGGACTGAAGAGGAGCTACTGTTCTTGTCAGTTTCCTAAGCAGAGTTGAACTAGATATGGCCCGAGTGTAGGAAGCACAGTTCTTTTGTTCTGAGCAAGCTCACTGTTTTGGCACTTTAGGAAACACAGTAGAGTAGAAGAACGCTCTTTTCTCAAAAGCAGAGTGTGTTTCTTGTAAGGGGAGCTAGCGTTTGTTTCCCAATCCTAAATGGAATTGAATCACATGCAGTTTTTTGTACTACGATCAAGAGTTGTTTTCTGATAAGGAAAGTCACTATTGTGCTACCTTTGCCATACCCAGTGCAAACAGTACTCGCTTCTGTTTCCCAGCAAGTACAGTGTATTGGACTGAAGAGGAGCTACGGTTCTTGTCAGTTTCCTAAGCAGAGTTGAACGAGATATGTCCCGTTTGTGAAGGAAGCACAGTTCTTTTGTTCTAAGGAAAGGTCACTGTTCTGGCCATATAGGAAACACACTAGAGTAGAAGAGTGCTTTTTTCTCAAAAGCAGAGTGTGTTACTTGTAAGGCGAGCTAGTGTTTGTTTCGCAATCCTAAATGGAGTTGAATCCCATGCAGATTCTGGTCCTACGAGCAAGAGTATTTTTTCTGGTAAGAAGATTCACTATTGTACTCCCATTGTCATACACAGGGCAAATAGCACTGGCGTCTGTTCCCAGCAAGTACAGTGTATTGGACTGAAGAGGAGCTACTGTTCTTGTCAGTTTCCTAAACAGAGTTGAACTAGATATGGCCCATGTGTGTAGGAAGCACAGGTTCTTTTGTTCTGAGCAAGCTCACTGTTCTGGCCTTTTAGGAAACACAGTAGTGTAGAAGAATGCTCTATTCTCAAAAGCAGTGTGTGTTTCTTGTAAGGGGAGCTAGCGTTTGTTTCCCAGTCCTAAATGGAATTGAATCACATGCAGTTTCTGGTACTATGAGCAACAGTTGTTTTCTGTAAGGAAAATCACTATGGTGCTCCTTTGTCATACACAGTGCAAATAGCACTCGCGTCTGCTCCCAGCAAGTACAGTGTATTGGACTGAGAGGAGCTACTGTTCTTGTCAGTTTCCGAAGCAGAGTTGAACAAGATATGGCCCATGTGTGTAGCAAGCACAGTTCTTTTGTTCTGAGCAAGCTCACTGTTCTGGCCCTTTAGGAAACACAGTAGAGTAGAAGAGTGCTCTTTTCTCAAAAGCAGAGTGTGTTTCTTCTAAGGCGAGCTAGGGTTTGTTTCCCAGTCCTAAATGAAGTTGAATCACATGCAGTTTCTGGTCCTACGAGCAAGAGTTGTTTTCTGGTAAGAACAGTCACTATTGCCCTCCCATTGCCATACACAGTGCAAATAGCAATCGCGTCTGTTCCCAGCAAGTACAGTGTATTGGACAGAAGAGGAGCTACTGTTCTTGTCAGTTTCATAAGTAGAGTTGAACTAGATATGGCCCGTGTGTGTAGGAAGCACAGTTCTTTTGTTCTGAGCAAGCTCACTGTTCTGGCCCTATAGGATACACAGTAGAGTAGAAGAGTGCTCTTTTCTCAAAAGCAGAGTGTGTTTCTTGTAAGGTGAGCTAGCGTTTGTTTCCCAATCCTAAATGGAATTGAATCACATGCAGTTTTTGGTACTACGATCAAGAGTTGTTTTCTGGTAAGGAAAGTCACTATTGTGCTACCTTTGCCATACACAGTGCAAATAGCACTCGCGTCTGTTCCCAGCAAGTACAGTGTATTGGACTGAAGAGGACCTACTGTTCTTGTCAGTTTCCTAAGCAGAGTTGAACTAGATATGACCCGTGTGTGTAGGAAGGACATTTCTTTTGTTCTGAGCAAGCTCACTGTTCGGACCCCATAGGAAACACAGTAGAGTAGGCGAGTGCTCTTTTCTCAAAAGCAGAGTGTGTTTCTTGTAAGGCTAGCTAGTGTTTGTTTCCCAGTCAGAAACAGAGTTGAATCACATGCAGTTTCTGGTCCTACGAGCAAGAGTTGTTTTCTGGTAAGAAGAGTCACTATTGCGCTCCCATTGCCATACAGTGCAAATAGCACTCGCGTCTGCTCCCAGCAAGTACAGTGTATTGGACTGAAAAGGAGCTACTGTTCTTGTCAGTTTCCTAAGCAGAGTTGAACTAGATGTGGCCCGTTTGTGTAGGAAGCACAGTTCTTTTGTTCTGAGCAAGCTCACTGTTCTGACCCTATAGGAAACACTGTAGAGTAGAAGAGTGCTCTTTTCTCAAAAGCAGAGTATGTTTCTTGTAAAGGAAGCTAGCGTTTGTTTCCCAGTCCTAAATGGAGTTGAATCACATGCAGTTTCTGGTCCTACGAGGAAGAGTTGTTTTCTGGTATGGAAAGTCACTATTGCGCTCCCTTAGCCACACACAGTGCAAATAGCACTCGCCTCTGTTCCCAGCAAGTACAGTGTATTGGAAAGAAGAGGATATACTGTTCTTGTCAGTTTCCAAAGAAGAGTTGAACTAGATATGACCCGTGTGTGTAGTAAGCACAGTTCTTTTTTTCTGAGCAAGCTCACGGTTCCGAGCCCATAAGAAACACAGTAGAGTAGAAGAGTGCTCTTTTCTCAAAAGCAGAGTGTGTTTCTAGTAAGGCGAGCTAGCGTTTGTTTCCCAGTCCAAAATGGAGTTGAATCCCATGCAGTTTCTGGTCCTATGAGTAAGAGTTGTTTTCTGTTAAGAAGAGTCACTATTACGCTCCCATTGTCATACACAGCGCAAATAGCACTGTCGTCTGTTCCCAGCATGTACAATGTATTTGACTGAAGAGGATCTACTGTTCTTGTCAGTTTCCAAAGCAGAGTTGAACTAGATATGGCCCGTTTGTGTAGGAACCACAGTTCTTTGTTCTGAGCAAGCTCACTCTTCTGGCCCTATTGGAAACACAGTAGAGTAGAAGAGTGCTCTTTTCCCAAAAGCAGAGTGTGTTTCTTGTAAGGCGAGCTAGCGTTTGTTTGCCAGTCCTAAATGGAGTTGAATCCCATGCAGTTTCTGGTCCTACGAGCAAGAGTTGTTTTATGGTAAGAAGAGTCACTATTGCGCTGCCATTGCCATACACAGGACAAATAGCACTGTTGTCTGTTCCAAGGAGTACAGTGTATTGGACTGAAGAGGATCCACTGTTCTTGTCAGGTTCCTAAGCAGAATTGAACTAGGTGTGACGGTGTGTGTAGGAAGCACGTTTTTTTTTGTTCTGAGCAAGCTCACAGTTCGGACCTCATAGGAAACACAGTAGAGTAGAAGAGTGCTCTTTTCTCAAAAGCAGAGTGTGTTTCTTGTAAGGCTAGCTAGTGTTTGTTTCCCAGTCCTAAATGGAGTTGAATCACATGCAGTTTCTGGTCCTACGAGCAAGAGATGATTTCTGGAAAAAAGAGTCCCTATTGCGCTCCCATTTCCATACACAGTGCAAATAGCACTCGCGTCTGTTCCCAGCAAGTACAGTGTATTGTACAGTAGAGGAGCTACTGTTCTTGTCAGTTTCCTAAACAGAGTTGAACAAGATATGGCCCGTGTGTGTAGGAAGCACAGTTCTTTTGTTCTGAGCAAGCTCACTGTTCTGGCCCTTTAGGAAACACAGTAGAGCAGAAGAGTGCTCTTTTCTCAAAAGCAGAGTGTGTTTCTTGTAAGGCGAGCTAGCATTTGTTTCCCAGTCCTAAATGGAATTGAATCACACGCAGTTTCTGGTCCTACGAGCAAGAGTTGTTTTCTGGTAAGGAAAGTCACTATGGTGCTCCAATTGCCATACACAGTGCAAATAGCACTCGCGTCTGCTTTCAGCAAGTACAGTGTATTGGACTGAAGAGGAGCTACTGTTCTTGTCAGTTTCCGAAGCAGATTTGAACTAGATATGGCCCATGTGTGAAGGAAGCTCAGTTCTTTTGTTCTGAGCAAGCTCACTGTTCGGACACCATAGGAAACACAGTAGAGTAGAAGCGTGCTCTTTTCTCAAAAGCATAGTGTGTTTCTTGTAAGGCAAGCTAGCGTTTTTTCCCAGTCCTAAATGGAGTTGAATCCCATGCAGTTTCTGGTCCTACGAGCAAGAGTTGTTTTCTGGTAGGAAGAGTCACTATTGTGCTCCCATTGTCATACACAGGGCAAATAGCACGGGCGTCTGTTCCCAGCATGTAAAGTGTATTGGACTGAAGAGGATCTACTCTTCTTGTCAGTTTCCTAAGCAGAGTTGAACTAGATATGGCCCAAGTGTAGGAAGCACAGTTCTTTTGTTCTGAGCAAGCTCACTGTTCTGGCCCTATAAGAAACACAGTAGAGTAGAAGAGTGCTCTTTTCTCAAAAGCAGAGTGTGTTTCTTCTAAGGCGAGCTAGGGTTTGTTTCCCAGTCCTAAATGGAGTTGAATCCCATGTAGTTTCTGGTCCTAAAGGCAAGAGTTGTTTTCTGGTGGGAAGAGTCACTATTGAGCTCCCTTTGTCATACACAGTACAAATACCTCTCGTGTCTGCTCCCAGCAAGTACATTGTATTAGACAGAAGAGGAGCTACTGTTCTTGTCAGTTTCCTATGCAGAGTTGAACTAGATATGGCCCGTGTGTGTAGGAAGCACAGTTCTTTTGTTCTGAGCAAGCTCACTGTTCTGAACCTATAGAAAACACAGTAGAGTAGAAGAGTGCTCTTTTCTCAAAAGCAGAGTGTGTTTCTTGTAAGGCTAGCTAGTGTTTGTTTCCCAGTGAGAAATGAAGTTGAATCCCATGCAGTTTCTGGTCCTACGAGCAAGAGTTGTTTTCTGGTAAGAAGAGTCACTATTGAGCTCCCATTGCCATACACAGTGCAAATAGCACTCGCGTCTGCTCCTAGCAAGTACAGTGTAATGGACTGAAGAGGAGCTACTGTTCTTGTCAGTTTCCTAAGCAGAGTGGAACTAGATATGGCCCAAGTGTAGGAAGCACAGTTCTTTTGTTCTGAGCAAGCTCACTGTTTTGGCACTTTAGGAAACACAGTAGAGTAGAAGAACGCTCTTTTCTCAAAAGCAGAGTGTGTTTCTTGTAAGGGGAGCTAGCGTTTGTTTCCCAGTCCTAAATGGAATTGAATCACATGCAGTTTCTGGTACTATGAGCAACAGTTGTTTTCTGGTAAGGAAAGTCACTATGGTGCTCCCTTTGCCATACACAGTGCAAATAGCACTCGCGTCTGCTCCCGGCAAGTACAGTGTATTGGACTGAAGAGGAGCTACTGTTCTTGTCAGTTTCCGAAGCAGAGTTGAACTAGATATGGCCCATGTGTGTAGGAAGCACAGTTCTTTTGTTCTGAGCAAGCTCACTGTTCAGACCCCATAGGAAACACAGTAGAGTAGAAGAGTGCTCTTTTCTCAAAAGCAGAGTGTGTTTCTTGTAAGGGGAGCTAGCGTTTGTTTCCCAGTCCTAAATGGAGTTGAATCCCATGCAGATTCTGGTCCTATGAGCAAGAGTTGTTTTCTGGTAAGAAGAGTCACTATTGTGCTCCCATTGTCGTACACAGGGCAATTAGCACGGGCGTCTGTTCCCAGCATGTAAAGTGTATTGGACTGAAGAGGATCTACTCTTCTTGTCAGTTTCCTAAGCAGAGTTGAACTAGATATGGCCCGTGTGTGTAGGAAGCACAGTTCTTTTGTTCTGAGCAAGCTCACTGTTCTGGCCCTATAAGAAACACAGTAGAGTAGAAGAGTGCTCTTTTCTCAAAAGCAGAGTGTGTTTCTTCTAAGGCGAGCTATGGTTTGTTTCCCAGTCCTAAATGGAGTTGAATCACATGCAGTTTCTGGTCCTACAGGCAAGAGTTGTTTTCTTGTGGGAAGAGAAACTATTGAGTTCCCATTGTCATACACAGTGCAAATAGCTCTCGCGTCTGCTCCCAGCAAGTACATTGTATTAGACAGAATAAAGGCTACTGTTCTTGTCAGTTTCCTATGCAGAGTTGAACTAGATATAGCGCGTGTGTGTAGGAAGCACAGTTCTTTTGTTCTGAGCAAGCTCACTCTTCTGAACCTATAGGAAACACAGTAGAGTAGAAGAGTGCTCTATTCTCAAAAGCAGAGTGTGTTTCTTGTAAGGCAAGCTAGTGTTTGTTTCCCAGTGAGAAATGAAGTTGAATCCCATGCAGTTTCTGGTCCTACGAGCAAGAGTTGTTTTCTGGTAAGAAGAGTCACTATTGCGCTCCCATTGAAATACACAGTGCAAATAGCACTCGCGTCTGCTCCTAGCAAGTACAGTGTAATGGACTGAAGAGGAGCTACTGTTCTTGTCAGTTTCCTAAGCAGAGTTGAACTAGATATGGCCCAAGTGTAGGAAGCACAGTTCTTTTGTTCTGAGCAAGCTCACTGTTTTGGCACTTTAGGAAACACAGTAGAGTAGAAGAATGCTCTTTTCTCAAAAGCAGAGTGTGTTTCTTGTAAGGGGAGCTAGCATTTGTTTCCCAGTCCTAAATAGAATTGAGTCACAGGCACTTTTTGGTCCTACGAGCAAGAGTTGTTTTCTGGTAAGAAGAGTCACTATTGCGCTCCAAATGCAATACACAGTGCAAATAGCTCTCGCGTCTGTTCCCAGCAAGTACAGTGTATTGGACTGAAGAGAAGCTACTGTTCTTGTCAGTTTCCTAAGCAGAGTTGAACTAGACATGGCCCGTGTGTAGAAAGCACAGTTCTTTTGTTCTGAGCAAGCTCACTGTTCTGGCCCTATAGGAAACACTGTAGAGTAGAAGAGTGCTCTTTTCTCTAAAGCAGAGTGTGTTTCTTGTAAGGCGAGCTAGCGTGTGTTTCCCAGTCCTAAATTGAGTTGAATCACATGCAGTTTCTGGTCCTACAAACAAGAGTTGTTTTCTGGTAAGGAAAGTCACTATTGCGCTCCCATTGCCATACACAGGGCAAATAGCACTCGCGTCTTTTCCCAGCAAGTACAGTTTATTGGACTGAATAGGAGCTACTGTTCTTGTCAGTTTCCTAAGCAGAGTTGAACTACATATGGTCCGTGTGTGTAGGAAGCACAGTTCTTTTGTTCTGAGCAAGCTCACTGTTTGCACCCCATAGGAAATACAGTAGAGTTGAAGAGTGCTCTTTTCTCTAGAGCAGAGTGTGTTTCTTGTAATGCGAGCTAGCGTTTGTTTCCCAGTCCTAAATGGAGTGGAATCACATGCAGTTTTTGGTCCTACGAGCAAGAGTTGTTTAATGGTAAGAATAGTCACTATTGCGCTGCCATTGCCATACACATGACAAATAGCACTGTTGTCTGTTCCCAGCAAGTACAGTGTATTGGACTGAAGAGGATCTACTGTTCTTGTCAGGTTCCTAGCAGAATTGAACTAGATATGGCCGTGTGTGTAGGAAGCACAGTTCTTTTGTTCTGAGCAAGCTCACTGTTTGGACCCCATAGGAAACACAGTAGAGTAGAAGAGTGCTCTTTTCTCTAAAGCAGAGTGTGTTTCTTGTAAGGCGAGCTAGCGTTTGTTTCCCAGTCCTAAATGGAGTGGAATCACATGCACTTTCTGGTCCTACGAGCAAGAGTTGTTTTATGTTAAGAATAGTCACTATTGCGCTGCCTTTGCCATACACAGGACAAATAGCACTGGCGTCTGTTTCCAGCAAGTACAGTGTATTGGACTGAAGAGGATCTACTGCTCTTGTCAGGTTCCTAATCAAAATTGAACTAGATATGGCCGTGTGTGTAGAAAGCACAGTTCTTTTGTTCTGAGCAAGCTCACTGTTCTGACCCCATAGGAAAAACAGTAGAGTAGAAAAGTGCTCTTTTCTCAAAAGCAGAGTGTGTTTTTTGTAAGGCAAGCTTGCGTTTCTTTCCCAGTCCTAAATGGAGTTGAATCACATGCAGTTTCTGGTCCTACGAACAAGAATTGTTTTCTGGTAAGGAAAGTCACATTGCGCTCCCATTGCCATACACAGTGCAAATAGCATTCGCGTCTGTTCCCAGCAAGTACAGTGTATTGGACTGAATAGGTGCTACTGTTCTTGTCAGTTTCCTAAGCAGAGTTGAACTAGATATGATCCGTGTGTGTAGGAAGCACAGTTCTTTTGTTCTGAGCAAGCTCACTGTTTGGAACCCATAGGAAACACAGTAGAGTAGAAGAGTGCTCTTTTCTCAAAAGCAGAGTGTGTTTCTTGTAAGGCGAGGTAGCGTTTGTTTCCCAGTCCTAAATGGAGTTGAATCCCATGCAGTTTTTGGTACTACGAGCAAGAGTTGTTTTCTGGTAAGAAGACTCACTATTGCCCTGCCATTGCCATACACAGGACAAATAGCACTGGCGTCTGTTCGCAGCAAGTACAGTGTATTGGACTGAAGAAGATCTACTGTTCTTGTCAGGTTCCTAAGCAGAGTTGAACTAGATATGGCCCGTGTGTGTAGGAAGCACAGTTCTTTTTTTCTGAGCAAGCTCACTGTTTTGGCCCTATAGGAAACACAGTAAAGTAGAAGAGTGCTCTTTTCTCAAAAGCAGTGTGTGTTTCTTGTAAACCGAGCTAGAATTTGTTTCCCAGTCCTAAATGGAGTTGAGTCACATGCAGTTTTTTGTCCTATGAGCAAGAGTTGTTTTCTGGTAAGACGAGTCAATATTGTGGTCCAATTGCCATACACAGTGCAAATAGCACTGGCGTCTGTTCCCAGCAAGTACAGTGTATTGGACTGAAGAGGGTCTACTGTTCTTGTCAGTTTCCTGAGCAGAGTTGAACTAGATATAGCCCGTGTGTTTAGGAAGCACAGTTCTTTTGTTTTGAGCAAGCTCACTGTTCTGGCCCTATAGGAAACACAGTAGAGTAGAAGCGTGCTCTTTTCTCAAAAGCAGAGTGTGTTTCTTGTAAGGCTAGCTAGTGTTTGTTTTCCAGTCAGAAACGAAGTTGAATCCCATGCAGTTTCTGGTCCTATGAGCAAGAGTTGTTTTCTGGTAAGAAGAGTCACTATTGAGCTCCCAATGTCATATACAGTGCAAATAGCTCTCGCGTCTGCTTCCAGAAAGTACAGTGTATTGGAAAGAAGAGGAGCTTTTGTTCTTGTCAGTTTCTTAAGCAGAGTTGAACTAGATATGACCCGTGTGTGTAGTAAGCACAGTTCTTTTGTTCTGAGCAAGCTCACTGTTCGGACTCCATTGGAAACACAGTAGAGTAGAAGAGTGCTCTTTTCTCAAAAGCACAGTGTGTTTCTTGTAAGGCTAGCTAGTGTTTGTTTCCCAGTCAGAAACGGAGTTGAATCCCACGCAGTTTCTGTTCCTGCAAGCAAGAGTTGTTTTCTGGTAAGAAGAGTCGCTATTGCGTTCCCTTGCCATACACAGTGCAAATAGCACTCGCGTCTGTTCCCAGCAAGTACAGTGTATTGGACTGAAGAGGAGCTACTGTTCTTGTCAGTTTTCTAAGCAGAGTTGAACTAGATATGGCCCGTGTGTGTAGGAAGCACAGTTCTTTTGTTCTGAGCAAGCTCACTGTTCTGGCCCTATAGGAAACACAGTAGAGTAGAAGAGTGCTCTTTTCTCAAAAGCAGAGTGTGTTTCTGGCAGGGTGAGCTAGAGTTTGTTTCCCAGTCCTAAATGGATTTTAATCACATACAGTTTCTGGTACTATGAGCAAGAGTTGTTTTCTGGTAAGGAAAGTCACTATTGTGCTCC
Source organism: Peromyscus eremicus (assembly GCF_949786415.1). NCBI lineage: Eukaryota > Metazoa > Chordata > Mammalia > Rodentia > Cricetidae > Peromyscus > Peromyscus eremicus. The sequence continues at coordinate 51,577 of NW_026736543.1, forward strand.
CTTTGCCATAAACAGTGCAAATAGCACTCGCGTCTGTTCCTGGCACGTACAGTGTATTGGACTGAAGAGGAGCTACTGTTCTTGTCAGTTTCCTAATCAGAGTTGAAATAGATATGGCCCGTGTGTGTAGGATGCACAGTTCTTATGTTCTGAGCAAGCTCACTCTTCTGGCCCTGTAGGAAACACAGTAGAGTAGATGAGTGCTCTTTTCTCTAAAGCAGAGTGTGTTTCTTGTAAGGTGAGCTATCGTTTGTTTCCCAGTCCTAAATGGAGTTGAATCACATGCAGTTTCTGGTCCTACGAACAAGAGTTGTTTTCTGGTAAGGAAAGTCACATTGTGCTCCCATTGCCATACACAGTGCAAATAGCACTCGCGTCTGTTTCCAGCAAGTACAGTGTATTGGACTGAAGAGGAGCTACTGTTCTTGTCAGTTTCCTAAGCAGAGTTGAACTAGATATTATCCGTGTGTGTAGGAAGCACAGTTCTTTTGTTCTGAGCAAGCTCACTGTTCGGACCCCATAGGAAACACAGTAGAATAGAAGAGTGCTCTTTTCTCAAAAGCAGAGTGTGTTTCTTGTAAGACGAGCTAGCGTGTGTTTCCCAGTCCTAAATGGAGTTGAATCAAATGCAGTTTCTGGTCCTACGAACAAGAGTTGTTTTCTGGGAAGGAAAGTCACTATTGCGCTCCCATTGCCATACACAGGGCAAATAGCACTCGTGTCTTTTCCCAGCAAGTACAGTGTATTGGACTGAATAGGAGCTACTGTTCTTGTCAGTTTCCTAAGCAGAGTTGAACTACATATGGTCCGTGTGTGTAGGAAGCACAGTTCTTTTGTTCTGAGCAAGCTCACTGTTTGCACCCCATAGGAAACACAGTAGAGTTGAAGAGTGCTCTTTTCTCTAGAGCAGAGTGTGTTTCTTGTAATGCGAGCTATGGATTGTTTCCCAGTCCTAAATGGAGTGGAATCACATGCAGTTTCTGGTCCTACGAGCAAGAGTTGTTTAATGGTAAGAATAGTCACTATTGCGCTGCCATTGCCATACACAGGACAAATAGCACTGTTGTCTGTTCCCAGCAAGTACAGTGTATTGGACTGAAGAGGATCTACTGTTCTTGTCAGGTTCCTCGCAGAATTGAACTAGATATGGCCGTGTGTGTAGGAAGCACAGTTCTTTTGTTCTGAGCAAGCTCACTGTTTGGACCCCATAGGAAACACAGTAGAGTAGAAGAGTGCTCTTTTCTCTAAAGCAGAGTGTGTTTCTTGTAAGGCGAGCTAGCGTTTGTTTCCAAGTCCTAAATGGAGTGGAATCACATGCACTTTCTGGTCCTACGAGCAAGAGTTGTTTTATGTTAAGAATAGTCACTATTGCGCTGCCATTGCCATACACAGGACAAATAGCACTGGCGTCTGTTCCCAGCAAGTACAGTGTATTGGACTAAAGAGGATCTACTGCTCTTGTCAGGTTCCTAATCAGAATTGAACTAGATATGGCCGTGTGTGTAGAAAGCACAGTTCTTTTGTTCTGAGCAAGCTCACTGTTCGGACCCCATAGGAAACACAGTAGAGTAGAAAAGTGCTCTTTTCTCAAAAGCAGAGTGTGTTTTTTGTAAGGCAAGCTAGCGTTTGTTTCCCAGTCCTAAATGGAGTTGAATCACATGCAGTTTCTGATCCTACGAACAAGAATTGTTTTCTGGTAAGGAAAGTCACATTGCGCTCCCATTGCCATACACAGTGCAAATAGCACTCGCGTCTGTTCCCAGCAGGTACAGTGTATTGGACTGAATAGGTGCTACTGTCCTTGTCAGTTTCCTAAGCAGAGTTGAACTAGATATGATCCGTGTGTGTAGGAAGCACAGTTCTTTTGTTCTGAGCAAGCTCACTGTTTGGAACCCATAGGAAACACAGTAGAGTAGAAGAGTGCTCTTTTCTCAAAAGCAGAGTGTGTTTCTTGTAAGGCGAGCTAGCGTTTGTTTCGCAGTCCTAAATGGAGTTGAATCCCATGCAGTGTTTGGTACTACGAGCAAGAGTTGTTTTCTGGTAAGAAGACTCACTATTGCCCTGCCATTACCATACACAGGACAAATAGCACTGGCGTCTGTTCGCAGCAAGTACAGTGTATTGGACTGAAGAAGATCTACTGTTCTTGTCAGGTTCCTAGGCAGAGTTGAACTAGATATGGCCCGTGTGTGTAGGAAGCACAGTTCTTTTTTTTTGAGGAAGCTCACTGTTTTGGCCCTATAGGAAACACAGTAGAGTAGAAGAGTGCTCTTTTCTCAAAAGCAGTGTGTGTTTCTTGTAAAGCGAGCTAGAATTTGTTTCCCAGTCCTAAATGCAGTTGAGTCACATGCAGTTTTTTGTCCTATGAGCAGAGTTGTTTTCTGGTAAGACGAGTCAATATTGTGATCCAATTGCCATACACAGTGCAAATAGCACTGGCGTCTGTTCTGAGCAAGTACAGTGTATTGGACTGAAGAGGATCTACTGTTCTTGTCAGGTTCCTAAGCAGAATTGAACTAGATATGGCCAAGTGTTTAGGAAGCACAGTTCTTTTGTTCTGAGCAAGCTCACTGTTCGGACCCCATAGGAAACACAGTAGAGTAGAAGAGTGTTCTTTTCTCAAAAGCAGAGTGTGTTTCTTGTAAGGCGAGCTAGCGTTTGTTTCCCAGTCCTAAATGGAGTTGAATCACATGCAGTTTCTGGTCCTACGAGCAAGAGTTGTTTTCTGGTAAGGAAAGTCACTATTGTGCTCCCATTGCCATACACAGTGCAAATAGCACTGGCGTCTGTTCCCAGCAAGTATAGTGTATCAGACTGAAGAGGAGCTACTGTTCTTGTCAGTTTCCTAAGCAGAGTTGAAATAGATATGGCCCGTGTGTTTAGGATGCACAGTTCTTATGTTCTGAGCAAGCTCATTGTTCTGGCCCTATAGGAAACACAGTAGAGTAGATGAGTGCTCTTTTCTCTAAAGCAGAGTGTGTTTCTTGTAAGGCGAGCTATCGTTTGTTTCCCAGTCCTAAATGGAGTTGAATCACATGCAGTTTCTGGTCCTACGAACAAGAGTTGTTTTCTGGTAAGGAAAGTCACATTGTGCTCCCATTGCCATACACAGTGCAAATAGCACTCGCGTCTGTACCCAGCAAGTACAGTGTATTGGACTGAAGAGGAGCTACTGTTCTTGTCAGTTTCCTAAGCAGAGTTGAACTAGACATTATCCGTGTGTGTAGGAAGCACAGTTCTTTTGTTCTGAGCAAGCACACTGTTCGGACCCCATAGGAAACACAGTAGAATAGAAGAGTGCTCTTTTCTCAAAAGCAGAGTGTGTTTCTTGTAAGGCGAGCTAGCGTGTGTTTCCCAGTCCTAAATGGAGTTGAATCACAGGCAGTTTCTGGTCCTACGAATAAGAGTTGTTTTCTGGTAAGGAAAGTCACTATTGCGCTCCCATTGCAATACACAGGGCAAATAGCACTCCCGTCTTTTCCCAGCAAGTACAGTGTATTGGACTGAATAGGAGCTACTGTTCTTGTCAGTTTCCTAAGCAGAGTTGAACTACATATGGTCCGTGTGTGTAGGAAGCACACAGTTCTTTAGTTCTGAGCAAGCTCACTGTTTGCACCCCATAGGAAACACCATAGAGTAGAAGAGTGCTCTTTTCTCAAAAGCAGAGTGTGTTTTTTGTAAAGCAAGCTAGCGTTTGTTTCCCAGTCCTAAATGGAGTTGAATACATGCAGTTTCTGGTCCTATGAGCAAGAGTTGTTTTCTGGTAAGGAAAGTCACTATTGCGCTCCCATTGCCATACACAGTGCAAATAGCACTGGCGTCTGTTCCCAGCAAGTACAGTGTATCAGACTGAAGAGGAGCTACTGTTCTTGTCAGTTTCCTAAGCAGAGTTGAACTAGATATGGCCCGTGTGTGTAGGATGCACAGTTCTTATGTTCTGAGCAAGCTCACTGTTCTGGCCCTATAGGAAACACAGTAGAGTAGATGAGTGCTCTTTTCTCTAAAGCTGAGTGTGTTTCTTGTAAGGCGAGCTAGCGAGTGTTTCCCAGTCCTAAATGGAGTTGAATCACATGCAGTTTCTGGTCCTATGAACAAGAGTTGTTTTCTGGTAAGGAAAGTCACTATTGCGCTGCCATTGCCATACACATGACAAATAGCACTGTTGTCTGTTCCCAGCAAGTACAGTGTATTGGACTGAAGAGGATCTACTGTTCTTGTCAGGTTCCTAGCAGAATTGAACTAGATATGGCCGTGTGTGTAGGAAGCACAGTTCTTTTGTTCTGAGCAAGCTCACTGTTCGGACCACATAGGAAACACCATAGAGTAGAAGAGTGCTCTTCTCTCAAAAGCAGAGTGTGTTTCTTGTAAGGCGAGCTAGCATTTGTTTCCCAGTCCTAAATGGCGTTGAATCACATGCAGTTTGTAGTCCTATGAGCACCAGTTGTTTTCTGGTAAGGAAAGTCACTATTGCGCTCTCATTGCCATACACAGTGCAAATAGCACTCGCGTCTGTTCCCAGCAAGTACAGTGTTTTGGACTGAAGAGGATCTACTGTTCTTGTCAGGTACCTAAGCAGAGTTGAACTAGATATGGCCGGTGTGTAGGAAGCACAGTTATTATGTTCTGAGCAAGCTCACTGTTCTGGCCCTATAGGAAACACAGTAGAGTAGAAGAGTGCTCTTTTCTCTAAAGTAGAGTGTATTTCTTGTAAGGCGAGCTCGCATTTGTTTCCCAGTCCTAAATAGAGTTGAGTCACAGGCAGTTTTTGGTCCTAAGAGCAAGAGTTGTTTTCTGGAAAGAAGAGTCACTATTGTGCTCCAAATGCCATACACAGTGCAAATAGCACTCGCGTCTGTTCCCAGCAAGTACAGTGTATTGCAATGAAGAGGATCTACTGTTCTTGTCAGTTTCCTAAGCAGAGTTGAACTAGATATGGCCCGTGTGTAGGAAGCACAGTTCTTTTGTTCTGAGCAAGCTCACTGTTCTGGCCCTATAGGAAACACAGTAGAGTAGAAGAGTGCTCTTTTCTCTAAAGCAGAGTGTGTTTTTTGTAAGGCGAGCTCGCGTTTGTTTCCCAGTCCTAAATGGAGTTGAGTCACATGCAGTTTTTGGTCCTACGAGCAAGAGTTGTTTTCTGTAAGAAGAGTCACTATTGTGCTCCAATTGCCATACACAGTGCAAATAGCACTCGCATCTGTGCCCAGCAAGTACAGTGTATTGGACTGAACAGGTGCTACTGTTCTTGTCAGTTTCCTAAGCAGAGTTGAACTAGATATGGTCCATGTGTGTAGGAAGCACAGTTCTTTTGTTCTGAGCAAGCTCACTGTTTGGACCCCATAGGAAACACCGTAGAGTAGAAGAGTGCACTTTTCTCAAAAGTAGAGTGTGTTTCTTGTAAGGCGAGATAGCATTTGTTTCCAAGTCCTAAATGGAGTTGAATCACATGCAGTTTGTAGTCCTATGAGCAAGAGTTGTTTTCTGGTAAGGAAAGTCACTATTGTGCTCTCATTGCCATACACAGTGCAAATAGCACTCGCGTATGTTCCCAGCAAATACAGTGTATTGGACTGAAGAGGATCTACTGTTCTTGTCAGGTTCCTAAGCAGAGTTGAACTAGATATGGCCCGTTTGTGTAGGAAGCACAGTTCTTTTGTTCTGAGCCAGCACTCTCTTTGGACGCCATAGGAAACACAGTAGAGTAGAAGAGTGCTCTTTTTTCTAAAGCAGAGTGTGTTTCTTGTAATGCGAGCTAGAGTTTGTTTCCCAGTCCTAAATGGAGTGGAATCACATGCAGTTTCTGTTCCTATGAGCAAGAGTTGTTTTATGGTAAGAATAGTCACTATTGCGCTGCCATTGCCATACACAGGACAAATAGCACTGGCGTCTGTTCCAAGCAAGTACAGTGTATTTGACTGAAGAGGATCTACTGTTCTTGTCAGGTTCCTAAGCAGAATTGAACTAGATATGGCCATGTGTGTAGGAAGCACAATTATTTTGTTCTGAGCAGGCTCACTGTTCGGCCCCCATAGGAAACACAGTAGAGTAGAAGAGTGCTCTTCTCTCAAAAGCAGAGTGTGTTTCTTGTAAGGCGAGCTAGCGTTTGTTTCCCAGTCCTAAATGGAGTTGAATCACATGCAGTTTCTGGTCCTACGAGTAAGAGTTGTTTTCTGGTAAGGAAAGTCACTATTGTGCTCCCATTGCCATACACAGTGCAAATAGCACTCGCGTCTGCTCCCAGCAAGTACAGTGTATCGGACTGAAGAGGAGCTACTGTTCTTGTCAGTTTCCTAAGCAGAGTTGAACTAGATATGGCCCGTGTGTAGGAAGCACAGTTCTTATGTTCTGAGCAAGCTCACTGTTCTGGCCATATAGGAAACACAGTAGAGTAGATGAGTGCTCTTTTCTCTAAAGCGGAATGTGTTTCTTGTAAGGCGAGCTATCGTTTGTTTCCCAGTCCTAAATGGAGTTGAATCACATGCAGTTTCTGGTCCTACGAACAAGAGTTGTTTGCTGGTAAGGAAAGTCACTATTGCGCTCCCATTGCCATACACAGGGCAAATAGCACTCGCGTCTTTTCCCAGCAAGTACAGTGTATTGGACTGAATAGGAGCTACTGTTCTTGTCAGTTTCCTAAGCAGAGTTGAACTACATATGGTCCGTGTGTAGGAAGCAAAGTTTTTTTGTTCTGAGCAAGCTCACTGTTTGCACCCCATAGGAAACACAGTAGAGTTGAAGAGTGCTCTTTTCTCTAGAGCAGAGTGTGTTTCTTGTAATGCGAGCTATGGTTTGTTTCCCAGTCCTAAATGGAGTGGAATCACATGCAGTTTCTGGTCCTACGAGCAAAAGTTGTTTTCTGGTAAGAATTGTCACTATTGCGCTGCCATTGCCATACACATGACAAATAGCACTGTTGTCTGTTCCCAGCAAGTACAGTGTATTGGACGGAAGAGGATCTACTGTTCTTGTCAGGTTCCTAGCAGAATTGAACTAGATATGGCCGTGTGTGTAGGAAGCACAGTTCTTTTGTTCTGAGCAAGCTCATTATTCCGACCACATAGGAAACACCGTAGAGTAGAAGAGTGCTCTTTTCTCAAAAGCAGAGTGTGTTTCTTGTAAGGCGAGCTAGCATTTGTTTCCCAGTCCTAAATGGCGTTGAATCACATGCAGTTTGTAGTCCTATGAGCAAGAGTTGTTTTCTGGTAAGGAAAGTCACTATTGCGCTCTCATTGCCATACACAGTGCAAATAGCACTCGCGTCTGTTCCCAGCAAGTACAGTGTTTTGGACTGAAGAGGGTCTACTGTTCTTGTCAGTTTCCTAAGCAGAGTTGAACTAGATATGGCCCGTGTGTGTAGGATGCACAGTTCTTATGTTCTGAGCAAGCTCACTCTTCTGGCCCTATAGGAAACAGAGTAGAGTAGAAGAGTGCTCTTTTCTCAAAAGCAGAGTGTGTTTCTTGTAAGGCTAGCTAGTGTTTGTTTCCCAGTCAGAAAAGAAGTTGAATCCCATGCAGTTTCTGGTCCTACGAGCAAAAGTTGTTTTCTGGTAAGAAGAGTCACTATTGCGCTCCCATTGCCATACACAGTGCAAATAGCACTCGTGTCTGCTCCCAGCAAGTACAGTGTATTGGACTGAAGAGGAGCTACTGTTCTTGTCAGTTTCCTAAGCAGAGTTGAACTAGATATTATCCGTGTGTGTAGGAAGCACAGTTCTTTTGTTCTGAGCAAGCTCACTGTTCGGACACCATAGGAAACACAGTAGAGTAGAAGAGTGCTCTTTTCTCAAAAGCAGAGTGTGTTTCTTGTAAGGCAAGCTAGCATTCGTTTCCCATCATAAATGGAGTTGAATCCCATGCAGTTTCCGGTCCTACGAGAAAGAGTTGTTTTCTGGTAAGAAGAGTCACAATTACGCTCCCATTGTCATACACAGGGCAAATAGCACGGGTGTCTGTTCCCAGCATGTACAGTGTATTGGACTGAGGAGGATCTACTGTTCTTTTGTTCTAAGCAACTCACTCTTCTGGCCTTATAGGAAACACAGTAGAGTAGAAGAGTGCTCTTTTCTCAAAAGCAGAGTTTGTTTCTTGTAAGGCTAGCTAGTGTTTGTTTCCCAGTCAGAAACGGAGTTGAATCCCAAGCAGTTTCTGGTCCTACGAGCAAGAGTTGTTTTCTGGTAAGAAGAGTCACTGTTGTGCTCCCATTGCCATACACAGTGCAAATAGCACTCGCGTCTGTTCACAGCAAGTACAGTGTATTGGACTGAAGAGGAGCTACTGTTCTTGTCAGTTTCCTAAGCAGAGTTGGAATAGATATCGCCCGTGTGTAGGAAGCACAGTTCTTTTGTTCTGAGCAAGCTCACTGTTCTGGCCTTATAGGAAACACAGTAGAGTAGAAGAGTGCTCTTTTCTCTAAAGCAGAGTGTGTTTCTTGTAAGGCGAGCTAGCATTTGTTTCCCAGTCCTAAATGGAGTTGAATCACATGCAGTTTCTGGTACTATGAGCAACAGTTGTTTTCTGGTAAGGAAAGCCACTATTGCGCTGCCATTGCCCTACACAGGACAAATAGCACTGTTGTCTGTTCCCAGCAAGTACAGTGTATTGGACTGAAGAGGATCTACTGTTCTTGTCAGGTTCCTAAGCAGAATTGAACTAGATATGGCCAAGTGTGTAGGAAACACAGTTCTTTTGTTCTGAGCAAGCTCACTGTTCGGACCCCATAGGAAACACAGTAGAGTAGAAGAGTGTTCTTTTCTCAAAAGCAGAGTGTGTTTCTTGTAAGGCGAGCTAGCGTTTGTTTCCCAGTCCTAAAGGGAGTTGAATCCCATGCAGTTTTTGGTACTACGAGCAAGAGTTGTTTTCTGGTAAGAAGACTCACTATTGCCCTGCCATTGCCATACACAGGACAAATAGCACTGGCGTCTGTTCGCAGCAAGTACAGTGTATTGGACTGAAGAGGATCTACTGTTCTTGTCAGGTTCCTAAGCAGAGTTGAACTAGATATGGCCCGTGTGTGTAGGAAGCACAGTTCTTTTTTTCTGAGCAAGCTCACTGTTTTGGCCCTATAGGAAACACAGTAAAGTAGAAGAGTGCTCTTTTCTCAAAAGCAGTGTGTGTTTCTTGTAAAGCGAGCTAGAATTTGTTTCCCAGTCCTAAATGGAGTTGAGTCACATGCAGTTTTTTGTCCTATGAGCAAGAGTTGTTTTCTGGTAAGACGAGTCAATATTGTGGTCCAATTGCCATACACAGTGCAAATAGCACTGGCGTCTGTTCCCAGCAAGTACAGTGTATTGGACTGAAGAGGGTCTACTGTTCTTGTCAGTTTCCTGAGCAGAGTTGAACTAGATATAGCCCGTGTGTTTAGGAAGCACAGTTCTTTTGTTTTGAGCAAGCTCACTGTTCTGGCCCTATAGGAAACACAGTAGAGTAGAAGCGTGCTCTTTTCTCAAAAGCAGAGTGTGTTTCTTGTAAGGCTAGCTAGTGTTTGTTTTCCAGTCAGAAACGAAGTTGAATCCCATGCAGTTTCTGGTCCTATGAGCAAGAGTTGTTTTCTGGTTAGAAGAGTCACTATTGAGCTCCCAATGTCATATACAGTGCAAATAGCTCTCGCGTCTGCTTCCAGAAAGTACAGTGTATTCGAAAGAAGAGGAGCTTTTGTTCTTGTCAGTTTCCTAAGCAGAGTTGAACTAGATATGGCCCGTGTGTGTAGGAATCACAGTTCTTTTGTTCTGAGCAAGCTCACTGTTCTGGCCCTATAAGAAACACAGTAGAGTAGAAGAGTGCTCTTTTCTCAAAAGCAGAGTGTGTTTCTTCTAAGGCGAGCTATGGTTTGTTTCCCAGTCCTAAATGGAGTTGAATCACATGCAGTTTCTGGTCCTACAGGCAAGAGTTGTTTTCTGGTGGGAAGAGTCACTATTGAGTTCCCATTGTCATACACAGTGCAAATAGCTCTCGCGTCTGCTCCCAGCAAGTACATTGTATTAGACAGAATAAAGGCTACTGTTCTTGTCAGTTTCCTATGCAGAGTTGAACTAGATATAGCGCGTGTGTGTAGGAAGCACAGTTCTTTTGTTCTGAGCAAGCTCACTCTTCTGAACCTATAGGAAACACAGTAGAGTAGAAGAGTGCTCTTTTCTCAAAAGGAGAGTGTGTTTCTTGTAAGGCTAGCTAGTGTTTGTTTCCCAGTGAGAAATGAAGTTGAATCCCATGCAGTTTCTGGTCCTACGAGCAAGAGTTGTTTTCTGGTAAGAAGAGTCACTATTGCGCTCCCATTGAAATACACAGTGCAAATATCACACGCGTCTGCTCCTAGCAAGTACAGTGTAATGGACTGAAGAGGAGCTACTGTTCTTGTCAGTTTCCTAAGCAGAGTTGAACTAGATATGGCCCAAGTGTAGGAAGCACATTTCTTTTGTTCTGAGCAAGCTCACTGTTTTGGCACTTTAGGAAACACAGTAGAGTAGAAGAATGCTCTTTTCTCAAAAGCAGAGTGTGTTTCTTGTAAGGGGAGCTAGCGTTTGTTTCCCAGTCCTAAAGGGAATTGAATCACATGCAGTTTCTGGTACTATGAGCAACAGTTGTTTTCTGGTAAGGAAAGTCACTATGGTGCTCCCTTTGCCATACACAGTGCAAATAGCTCTCGCGTCTGCTCCCGGCAAGTACAGTGTATTGGACTGAAGAGGAGCTACTGTTCTTGTCAGTTTCCGAAGCAGAGTTGAACTAGATATGGCCCATGTGTGTAGGAAGCACAGTTCTTTTGTTCTGAGCAAGCCCACTGTTCGGACCCCATAGGAAACACAGTAGAGTAGAAGAGTGCTCTTTTCTCAAAAGCAGAGTGTGTTTCTTGTAAGGGGAGCTAGCGTTTGTTTCCCAGTCCTAAATGGAGTTGAATCCCATGCAGATTCTGGTTCTACGAGCAAGAGTTGTTTTCCGGTAAGAAGAGTCACTATTGAGCTCCCATTGTCATACATAGGGCAAATAGCACTGGCGTCTGTTCCCATCATGTACAGTGTATTGGACTGAAGAGGATCTACTGTTCTTGTCAGTTTCCTAAGCAGAGTTGAACTAGATATGACCCGTGTGTGTAGTAAGCACAGTTCTTTTGTTCTGAGCAAGCTCACTGTTCGGACTCCATTGTAAACACAGTAGAGTAGAAGAGTGCTCTTTTCTTAAAAGCAGAGTGTGTTTCTTGTAAGGCTAGCTATGTTTGTTTCCCAGTCAGAAACGGAGTTGAATCCCACGCAGTTTCTGGTCCTGCAAGCAAGAGTTGTTTTCTGCTAAGAAGAGTCACTATTGCGTTCCCTTGCCAAACACAGTGCAAATAGCACTCGCGTCTGTTCCCAGCAAGTACAGTGTATTGGACTGAAGAGGAGCTACTGTTCTTGTCAGTTTTCTAACCAGAGTTGAACTAGATATGGCCCGTGTGTGTAGGAAGCACAGTTATTTTGTTCTGAGCAAGCTCACTGTTCGGACCCCATAGGAAAAACAGTAGAGTAGAAGAGTGCTCTTTTCTCAAAAGCAGAGTGTGTTTCTTGTAAGGCAAGCTAGCATTTGTTTCCCAGTCCTAAATGGAGATGAATCCCATGCAATTTCTGGTCCTATGACCAAGAGTTGTTTTCTGGTAAGAAGAGTCACTATTATGCTCCCATTGTCATACACAGCGCAAATAGCACTGTCGTTTGTTCCCAGCATGTACAATGTATTGGACTGAAGAGGATCTACTGTTCTTGTCAGTTTCCAAAGCAGAGTTGAACTAGAAATGGCCCGTGTGTGTAGGAAGCACAGTTCTTTTGTTCTGAGCAAGCTCACTCTTCTGGCTCTATAGGAAACACAGTAGAGTAGAAGCGTGCTCTTTTCTCAAAAGCAGAGTGTGTTTCTAGTAAGGCGAGCTAGGATTTGTTTCCCAGTCCTAAGTGGAGTTGAATCACATGCAGTTTTTGTTCCTAAGAGCAAGAGTTGTTTTCTGGTAAGGAAAGTCACTATTGTGCTCTCATTGCCATACACAGTGCAAATAGCACTCGTGTCTGTTCCCAGCAAGTACAGTGTATTGGACTGAAGAGGATCTACTGTTCTTGTCAGGTTCCTAAGCAGAGTTGAAATAGATATGGCCTGTGTGTGTAGGAAGCACAGTTATTATATTCTGAGCAAGCTCACTGTTCTGGCCCTATAGGAAACACAGTAGAGTTGAAGAGTGCTCTTTTCTCTAAAGTAGAGTGTATTTCTTGTAAGGCGAGCTCGCATTTGTTTCCCAGTCCTAAATAGAATTGAGTCACAGGCACTTTTTGGTCCTACGAGCAAGAGTTGTTTTCTGGTAAGAAGAGTCACTATTGCGCTCCAAATGCAATACACAGTGCAAATAGCACTCGTGTCTGTTCCCAGCAAGTACAGTGTATTGGACTGAAGAGAAGCTACTGTTCTTGTCAGTTTCCTAAGCAGAGTTGAACTAGACATGGCCGTGTGTAGAAAGCACAGTTCTTTTGTTCTGAGCAAGCTCACTGTTCTGGCCCTATAGGAAACACTGTAGAGTAGAAGAGTGCTCTTTTCTCAAAAGCAGAGTGTGTTTCTTGTAAGACGAGCTAGCGTGTGTTTCCCAGTCCTAAATGGAGTTGAATCAAATGCAGTTTCTGGTCCTACGAACAAGAGTTGTTTTCTGGGAAGGAAAGTCACTATTGCGCTCCCATTGCCATACACAGGGCAAATAGCACTCGTGTCTTTTACCAGCAAGTACAGTGTATTGGACTGAATAGGAGCTACTGTTCTTGTCAGTTTCCTAAGCAGAGTTGAACTACATATGGTCCGTGTGTGTAGGAAGCACAGTTCTTTTGTTCTGAGCAAGCTCACTGTTTGCACCCCATAGGAAAACACAGTAGAGTTGAAGAGTGCTCTTTTCTCTAGAGCAGAGTGTGTTTCTTGTAATGCGAGCTATGGATTGTTTCCCAGTCCTAAATGGAGTGGAATCACATGCAGTTTCTGGTCCTACGAGCAAGAGTTGTTTAATGGTAAGAATAGTCACTATTGCGCTGCCATTGCCATACACAGGACAAATAGCACTGTTGTCTGTTCCCAGCAAGTACAGTGTATTGGACTGAAGAGGATCTACTGTTCTTGTCAGGTTCCTCGCAGAATTGAACTAGATATGGCCGTGTGTGTAGGAAGCACAGTTCTTTTGTTCTGAGCAAGCTCACTGTTTGGACCCCATAGGAAACACAGTAGAGTAGAAGAGTGCTCTTTTCTCTAAAGCAGAGTGTGTTTCTTGTAAGGCGAGCTAGCGTTTGTTTCCAAGTCCTAAATTAAGTGGAATCACATGCACTTTCTGGTCCTACGAGCAAGAGTTGTTTTATGTTAAGAATAGTCACTATTGCGCTGCCATTGCCATACACAGGACAAATAGCACTGGCGTCTGTTCCCAGCAAGTACAGTGTATTGGACTGAAGAGGATCTACTGCTCTTGTCAGGTTCCTAATCAGAATTGAACTAGATATGGCCGTGTGTGTAGAAAGCACAGTTCTTTTGTTCTGAGCAAGCTCACTGTTCGGACCCCATAGGAAACACAGTAGAGTAGAAAAGTGCTCTTTTCTCAAAAGCAGAGTGTGTTTTTTGTAAGGCAAGCTAGCGTTTGTTTCCCAGTCCTAAATGGAGTTGAATCACATGCAGTTTCTGATCCTAAGAACAAGAATTGTTTTTCTGGTAAGGAAAGTCACATTGCGCTCCCATTGCCATACACAGTGCAAATAGCACTCGCGTCTGTTCCCAGCAGGTACAGTGTATTGGACTGAATAGGTGCTACTGTCCTTGTCAGTTTCCTAAGCAGAGTTGAACTAGATATGATCCGTGTGTGTAGGAAGCACAGTTCTTTTGTTCTGAGCAAGCTCACTGTTTGGAACCCATAGGAAACACAGTAGAGTAGAAGAGTGCTCTTTTCTTAAAAGCAGAGTGTGTTTCTTGTAAGGCGAGCTAGCGTTTGTTTCGCAGTCCTAAATGGAGTTGAATCCCATGCAGTGTTTGGTACTACGAGCAAGAGTTGTTTTCTGGTAAGAAGACTCACTATTGCCCTGCCATTACCATACACAGGACAAATAGCACTGGCGTCTGTTCGCAGCAAGTACAGTGTATTGGACTGAAGAAGATCTACTGTTCTTGTCAGGTTCCTAGGCAGAGTTGAACTAGATATGGCCCGTGTGTGTAGGAAGCACAGTTCTTTTTTTCTGAGCAAGCTCACTGTTTTGGCCCTATAGGAAACACAGTAGAGTAGAAGAGTGCTCTTTTCTCAAAAGCAGTGTGTGTTTCTTGTAAAGCGAGCTAGAATTTGTTTCCCAGTCCTAAATGGAGTTGAGTCACATGCAGTTTTTTGTCCTATGAGCAGAGTTGTTTTCTGGTAAGACGAGTCAATATTGTGATCCAATTGCCATACACAGTGCAAATAGCACTGGCGTCTGTTCTGAGCAAGTACAGTGTATTGGACTGAAGAGGATCTACTGTTCTTGTCAGGTTCCTAAGCAGAATTGAACTAGATATGGCCAAGTGTTTAGGAAGCACAGTTCTTTTGTTCTGAGCAAGCTCACTGTTCGGACCCCATAGGAAACACAGTAGAGTAGAAGAGTGTTCTTTTCTCAAAAGCAGAGTGTGTTTCTTGTAAGGCGAGCTAGCGTTTGTTTCCCAGTCCTAAATGGAGTTGAATCACATGCAGTTTCTGGTCCTACGAGCAAGAGTTGTTTTCTGGTAAGGAAAGTCACTATTATGCTCCCATTGCCATACACAGTGCAAATAGCACTGGCGTCTGTTCCCAGCAAGTATAGTGTATCAGACTGAAGAGGAGCTACTGTTCTTGTCAGTTCCTAAGCAGAGTTGAACTAGATATGGCCCGTGTGTTTAGGATGCACAGTTCTTATGTTCTGAGCAAGCTCATTGTTCTGGCCCTATAGGAAACACAGTAGAGTAGATGAGTGCTCTTTTCTCTAAAGCAGAGTGTGTTTCTTGTAAGGCGAGCTATCGTTTGTTTCCCAGTCCTAAATGGAGTTGAATCACATGCAGTTTCTGGTCCTACGAACAAGAGTTGTTTTCTGGTAAGGAAAGTCACATTGTGCTCCCATTGCCATACACAGTGCAAATAGCACTCGCGTCTGTACCCAGCAAGTACAGTGTATTGGACTGAAGAGGAGCTACTGTTCTTGTCAGTTTCCTAAGC
>NW_026736544.1:0-66641 GCF_949786415.1 Peromyscus eremicus
AGAGCACTCTTCTACTGTATTGTGTTTCCTATGGGTCCGAACAGTGAGCTTTCTATAGAACAAAAGAACTGTGCTTCCTACACACATGGGCCATATCTGGTTCAACTCCACTTAAGAAAAATGACAAGAACAGTAGCTCCTCTTCAGTCCAATACACTGTACTTGCTGGGAACAGATGCCAATGCTACTTGTACTGTGTATGACAATGGGAACGCATAGTGACTCTTCTTACCAGAAAAAAACTCTTGCTCATAGGAACAGAAACTGCATGTGATTCAACTCCACTTAGGACAGGGAAACAAACGCTAGCTCGCCTTACAAGAAACACACTCTGATTTTGAGAAAAGCGCACTCTTCTACTCTACTGTGTTTTCTATGGGGTCCGAACAGTGAGCTTGCTCAGAACAAAAGACCTGAGCTTCCTGCACACATGGCCATATCTAGTTCAATTCTGCTTAGGAAACTGACAAGAAGAGTAGCTCCTCTTCAGTCCAATACACTGTACTTGCTGGGAACAGACGCAAGTGCTATTTGAACTGTGTATGGCAATGGGAGCACAATAGTGACTTTCCTCTCCAGAAAACATCTCTTGATCGTAGGACCAGAAACTGCATGTGATTCAACTCCATTTAGGACTGGGAAACAAACGCCAGCTCGCCTTACAAAAAACACACTCTGCTTTTGAGAAAAGAGCACTCTTCTACTCTACTGTGTTTCTTATAGGGCCAGAACAGTGAGCTTGCTCAGAAAAAAAGAACTGTACTTCCTACACACACGGGCCATATCTAGTTCAACTCTGCTTAGGACTGAGAAGAAAAGTAGCTCTTATTCAGTCCAATACACTGTACATGCTGGGAACAGACGCGAGTGCTATTTGCACTGTGTATGGCAATGAGAGCACAATAGTGACATTCCTTACCAGAAAACAACTCTTGCTCATAGGACCAAAAACTGCATGTGATTCAACTCCATTTAGGACTGGAAAACAAACACTAGCTCGCCTTACAAGAAACAAACTCTGCTTTTCAGAAACGAGCACACTTCTACACTACTGTGTTTCCTATGGGGTCCGAACAGTGAGCTTGCTCCGAACAAAAGAACTGTGCTTCCTACACACACGGGCCATATCTAGTTCAACTCTGCTTAGGAACCTGACAAGGACAGTAGATCCTCTTCAGTCCAATACACTGTACATGCTGGGAACCGACGCCAGTGCTATTTTCCCTGTGTATGACAATGGGAACGCAATAGTGACTCTTCTTACCAGAAAACAATTCTTGCTCATAGGAACAGAAACTGCATGTGATTCAACTCCATTTAGGACTGGGAAACATACGCTAGCTCGCCTTACAAGAAACACACTTCGCTTTTGAGAAAAGGGCACTCTTCTACTCTACTGTGTTTCCTATGGGGTCCGAACAGTGAGCTTGCTCAGAACAAAAGACTTGTGCTTCCTACACACACGGGGCATATCTGGTTCAACTCTGCTTAGGAAACTGACAAGAACAGTAGATCCTCTTCAGTCCAATACACTGTACTTGCTGGGAACAGACGCAAGTGCTATTTGAACTGTGTATGGCAATGGGAGCGCAATAGTGACTTTCCTTACCAGAAAACATCTCTTGCTCGTAGGACCAGAAAGTGCATGTGATTCAACTCCATTTAAGACTGGGAAACAAACGCTAGTTCGCCTTAAAAGAAACACACTCTGCTTTTGAGAAAAGAGCACTCTTCTACTGTATTGTGTTTCCTATGGGTCCGAACAGTGAGCTTGCTTAGAACAAAAGAACTGTGCTTCCTACACACATGGGCCATATCTGGTTCAACTCCTCTTAAGAAAAATGAGAAGAACAGTAGCTCCTCTTCAGTCCAATACA
Source organism: Peromyscus eremicus (assembly GCF_949786415.1). Taxonomy (NCBI): domain Eukaryota; kingdom Metazoa; phylum Chordata; class Mammalia; order Rodentia; family Cricetidae; genus Peromyscus; species Peromyscus eremicus. The sequence goes on from NW_026736544.1 coordinate 1,878, forward strand.
CTGTACTTGCTGGGAACAGACGCCAATGCTACTTGTACTGTGTATGACAATGGGAACGCAATAGTGACTCTTCTTACCAGAAAACAACTCTTGCTCATAGGAACAGAAACTGCATGTGATTCAACTCCACTTAGGACAGGGACACAAACGCTAGGTAGCCTTACAAGAAACACACTCTGCTTTTGAGAAAAGCACTCTTCTACTCTATTGTGTTTCCTATGGGGTCCGAACAGTGAGCTTGCTCCGAAAAAAAGAACTGTGCTTCCTACACACATGGCCATATCTAGTTCAATTCTGCTTAGGAACATGACAAGAACAGTAGATTCTCTTCAGTCCAGTACACTGTACATGCTGGGAACCGACGCCAGTGCTATTTGCACTGTGTATGGCAATGGGAGCGCAATAGTGACTCTTCTTATCAGAAAACTACTCTTGCTCGTAGGACCAGAAACTGCATGTGATTCAACTCCATTTAGGACTGGGAAACAAACGCCAGCTTGCCTTACAAGAAACATACTCTGCTTTTGAGAAAAGAGCACTCATCTACTCTACTGTGTTTCCTAAAGGGCCAGGACAGTGAACTTGCTCAGAAAAAAAGAACTGTGCTTCCTACACAAAGGAGCCATATCTAGTTCATCTCTGCATAGGAAACTGACAAGAACAGTAGCTCCTCTTCAGTCCAATACACTGTACTTGCTGGGAACAGATGCAAGTGCTATTTGCACTGTGTATTGCAATGGGAGTACAACAGTGACTCTTCTTCCCAGAAAACAACTCTTGCTCATACGAACAAAAACTCCATGTGACTCAATTCCATTTAGGACTGGGAAACAAATGCTAGCAGACCTTACAAGAAACACACTCTGCTTTTGACAAAAGAGCACTCTTCTACTCTACTGTGTTTCCTATAGGGCCAGAACAATGAGCTTGCTCAGAACAAAAGAACTGTGCTTCCTACACACACGGGCCAAATCTAGTTCAACTCTGCTTAGGAAACTGACAAGAACAGTAACTCCTCTTCAGTCAAATACACTGTACTTGCTGGGAACAGACGAGAGTGCTATTTGCACTGTGTATGGCAATGGGAGTGCAAAAGTGACTCTTTTTACCAGAAAACAACTCTTGCTCGTAGGAACAGAAACTGCATGTGATTCAACTCCATTTAGGACGGGGAAACAAATGCTAGCTCATCTTACAAGAAACACACTCTGCTTTTGAGAAAAGGGCACGCTTCTACTCTGCTGTGTTTCCTATGGGGTCTGAAGAGTGAGCTTGATCAGAACAAAAGAACTGTGCTTCCTACACACACGGCAATATCTAGTTCAATTCTGCTTAGGAAACAGAGAATAAAAGTAGCTCTTCTTCAGTCCAATACACTGTACATGCTGGGAACAGAAGCGAGTGCAGTTTGCACTGTGTATGGCAATGAGAGCACAATAGTGACATTCCTTACCGGAAAACAACTTTTGCTCATAGGACCAAAAACTGCATGTGATTCAACTCCATTTAGGACTGGGAAAGAAACGCTAGCTCGCCTTACAAGAAACACACTCTGCTTTTGAGAAAATAGCACACTTCTACTCTACTGTGTTTCCTATAGGGAAAGAACAGAGAGCTTGCTCAGAACAAAAGAACTGTGCTTCCTACATACACGGCCATATCTAGTTCAATTCTGCTTAGGAAACTGATAAGACCAATAGATCCTTTTCAGTCCAATACACTGTACATGCTGGGAACAGACGTGAGTGATATGTGCCCTGTGTATGACAATGGGAGCCCAATAGTGACTCTTCTTACCAGAAAACTACTCTTGTTCATTGGACCAAAAACTGCATGTGACTGAACTCCATTCAGGACTGGGAAACAAACGCTAGCTCGCCTTATAAGAAACACACTCTGCTTCTGAGAAAAGAGCACTCTTCTTCTCTACTGTGTTTCCTATGGGGTCCGAACAGTGAGCTTGCTCAGAACAAAAGAACTGTGCTTCCTACACACACGGGCCATATCTAGTACAACTCTGCTTAGGAACCTGTCAAGAACAGTAGATCCTCTTCAGTCCAATACACTGTACATGCTGGGAACCGACGCCAGTGCTATTTACCCTGTTTATGACAATGGGAGCGCAATAGTGACTCTTCTTACCAGAAAACAACTCTTGCTCATAAGAACAGAAACTGCATGTGATTCAACTCCATTTAGGACTGGGAAACAAACGCTAGCTCGCCTTACAAGAAACACACTCTGCTTTTGAGAAAAGGGCACTCTTCTACTCTACTGTGTTTCCTATGGGGTCCGAACAGTGAGCTTGCTCAGAACAAAAGACTTGTGCTTCCTACACACACGGGCCATATCTGGTTCAACTCTGCTTAGGAAACTGACAAGAACAGTAGCTCCTCTTCAGTCCAATACACTGTACTTGCTGGGAACAGACGCAAGTGCTATTTGAACTGTGTATGGCAATGGGAGCGCAATAGTGACTTTCCTCACCAGAAAACATCTCTTGCTTGTAGGACCAGAAAGTGCATGTGATTCAACTCCATTTAAGACTGGGAAACAAACGCTAGCTCGCCTTAAAAGAAACACACTCTGCTTTTGAGAAAAGAGCACTCTTCTACTGTATTGTGTTTCCTATGGGTCCGAACAGTGAGCTTGCTTAGAACAAAAGAACTGTGCTTCCTACACACATGGGCCATATCTGGTTCAACTCCTCTTAAGAAAAATGACAAGAACAGTAGCTCCTCTTCAGTCCAATACACTGTACTTGCTGGGAACAGACGCCAATGCTACTTGTACTGTGTATGACAATGGGAACGCAATAGTGACTCTTCTTACCAGAAAAAAAACTCTTGCTCATAAGAACAGAAACTGCATGTGATTCAACTCCACTTAGGACAGGGAAACAAACGCTAGCTCGCCTTACAAGAAACACACTCTGATTTTGAGAAAAGCGCACTCTTCTACTCTACTGTGTTTCCTATGGGGTCCGAACAGTGAGCTTGCTCAGAACCAAAGACCTGTGCTTCCTACACACATGGCCATATCTAGTTCAATTCTGCTTAGGAAACTGACAAGAAGAGTAGCTCCTCTTCAGTCCAATACACTGTACTTGCTGGGAACAGACGCAAGTGCTATTTGAACTGTGTATGGCAATGGGAGCGCAATAGTGACTTTCCTCTCCAGAAAACATCTCTTGATCGTAGGACCAGAAACTGCATGTGATTCAACTCCATTTAGGACTGGGAAACAAACGCCAGCTCGCCTTACAAGAAACACACTCTGCTTTTGAGAAAAGAGCACTCTTCTACTCTACTGTGTTTCTTATAGGGCCAGAACAGTGAGCTTGCTCAGAAAAAAAGAACTGTACTTCCTACACACACGGGCCATATCTAGTTCAACTCTGCTTAGGAAACTGACAAGAAAAGTAGCTCTTCTTCAGTCCAATACACTGTACATGCTGGGAACAGACGCGAGTGCTATTTGCACTGTGTATGGCAATGAGAGCACAATAGTGACATTCCTTACCAGAAAACAACTCTTGCTCATAGGACCAAAAACTGCATGTGATTCAACTCCATTTAGGACTGGAAAACAAACACTAGCTCGTCTTACAAGAAACAAACTCTGCTTTTCAGAAACGAGCACACTTCTACACTACTGTGTTTCCTATGGGGTCCGAACAGTGAGCTTGCTCCGAACAAAAGAACTGTGCTTCCTACACACACGGGCCATATCTAGTTCAACTCTGCTTAGGAACCTGACAAGGACAGTAGATCCTCTTCAGTCCAATACACTGTACTTGCTGGGAACCGACGCCAGTGCTATTTGCCCTGTGTATGACAATGGGAACGCAATAGTGACTCTTCTTACCAGAAAACAATTCTTGCTCATAGGAACAGAAACTGCATGTGATTCAACTCCATTTAGGACTGGGAAACAAACGCTAGCTCGCCTTACAAGAAACACACTTTGCTTTTGAGAAAAGGGCACTCTTCTACTCTACTGTGTTTCATATGGGTTCCGAACAGTGAGCTTGCTCAGAACAAAAGACCTGTGCTTCCTACACACACGGGCCATATCTGGTTCAACTCTGCTTAGGAAACTGACAAGAACAGTAGATCCTCTTCAGTCCAATACACTGTACTTGCTGGGAACAGACGCAAGTGCTATTTGAACTGTGTATGGCAATGGGAGCGCAATAGTGACTTTCCTTACCAGAAAACAACTCTTGCTCGTAGGACCAGAAACTGCATGTGATTCAACTCCATTTAAGACTGGGAAACAAACGCTAGCTAGCCTTAAAAAAACACACTCTGCTTTTGAGAAAAGAGCACTCTTCTACTCTATTGTGTTTCCTATGGGGTCCGAACAGTGAGCTTGCTCAGAACAAAAGAACTGTGCTTCCTACACACATGGCCATATCTAGTTCAATTCTGCTTGGAACCTGACAAGAACAGTAGATTCTCTTCAGTCCAATACACTGTACATGCTAGGAACCGACGCCAGTGCTATTTGGCCTGTGTATGAAAATGGGAGCACAATAGTGACTCTTCTTACCAGAAAATAACTCTTGCTCGTAGGAACAGAAACTGCATGTGATTCAACTCCACTTGGAATGGGAAACAAACGCTAGCTCGCCTTACAAGAAACACACACTGCTTTTGAGAAAAGGGCACGCTTCTACTCTACTGTGTTTCCTATATTGTCGGAACAGTGAGCTTGCTCAGAACAAAAGAACTGTGCTTCCTACACACACCGGCCATATCTAGTTCAACTCCTCTTAGGAAACTTACAAGAACAGTAGATCCTCTTCAGTCCAATACACTGTACTTGCTGGAAAGAGACGCGAGTGCTATTTGTACTGTGTATGGCAATGGGAGCACAATAGTGACTTTCCTTACTAGCAAACAACTCTTGCTGGTAAGACCAAAAACTGCATGGGATTCAACTCCATTTAGGACTGGGAAAAAAACGCTAGCTCGCCTTACAAGAAACATACTCTGCTTTTGAGAAAAGAGCACTCTTCTACTCTACTGTGTTTCCTAAAGGGCCAGGACAGTGAACTTGCTCAGAAAAAAAGAACTGTGCTTCCTACACAAAGGGGCCATATCTAGTTCATCTCTGCATAGGAAACTGACAAGAAATGTAGCTCCTCTTCAGTCCAATACACTGTACTTGCTGGAAACAGATGCAAGTGCTATTTGCACTGTGTATTACAATGGGAGTACAACAGTGACTCTTCTTCCCAGAAAACAACTCTTGCTCATACGACCAAAAACTCCATGTGACTCAATTCCATTTAGGACTGGGAAACAAATGCTAGCTCACCTTACAAGAAACACACTCTGCTTTTGACAAAAGAGCACTCTTCTACTCTACTGTGTTTCCTATAGGGCCAGAACAATGAGCTTGCTCAGAACAAAAGAACTGAGCTTCCTACACACACGGGCCATATCTAGTTCAACTCTGCTTAGGAAACTGACAAGAACAGTAACTCCTCTTCAGTCAAATACACTGTACTTGCTGGGAACAGACGAGAGTGCTATTTGCACTGTGTATGGCAATGGGAGTGCAAAAGTGACTCTTTTTACCAGAAAACAACTCTTGCTCGTAGGAACAGAAACTGCATGTGATTCAACTCCATTTAGGACTGGGAAACAAATGCTAGCTTGCCTTACAAGAAACACACTCTGCTTTTGAGAAAAGGGCACCCTTCTACTCTACTGTGTTTAATATGGGGTCCAAACAGTGAGCTTGCTCAGAACAAAAGAACTGTGCTTCCTACACACACGGCCATATCTAGTTCAATTCTGCTTAGGAACCTGACAAGAACTGTAGATCCTCTTCAGTCCAATACACTGTACTTGCTGGGAATAGACGCCAGCGCTATTTGCCCTGTGTATGACAATGGGAGCGCAATAGTGACTCTTCTTACCAGAAAACAACTCTTGCTCATAGGAACAGAAACTCCATGTAACACAACTCCATTTAGGACTGGGAAACAAACGCTAGCTCGCCTTACAAGAAACACACTCTGCTTTTGAGAAAAGCACACTCTTCTACTCTACTGTGTTTCCTATGGGGTCCGAACAGTGAGCTTGCTCAGAACAAAAGAACTGTGCTTAATACACACATGGGCCATGTCTAATTCAACTCTGCTTAGGAAACTGACAGGAACAGTAGCTCCTCTTCAGTCCAATACAGTGTACTTGCTGGGAACAGACGCGAGTGCTATTTGTACTGTGTATGGCAATGGGAGAGCAATAGTGACTCTTCTTACCAGAAAACAACTCTTGCTCGTAGGACCACAAACTGCATGTGACTGAACTCCATTTAGGACTGGGAAACAAAAGCCAGTTCGCCTTACAAGAAACACACTCTGCTTTTGAGAAAAGAGCACTCTTCTACTCTACTGTGTTTCTTATAGGGCCAGAACAGTGAGCTTGCTCAGAACACAAGAACTGTACTTCCTACACACACGGGCCATATCTAGTTCAACTCTGCTTAGGAAACTGACAAGAAAAGTAGCTCTTCTTCATTCCAATACACTGTACATGCTGGGAACAGACGCGAGTGCAATTTGCACTGTGTATGGCAATTAGAGCACAATAGTGACATTCCTTACCAGAAAACAACTCTTGCTCATTGGACCAAACTGCATGTGATTCAACTCCATTTAGGACTGGGAAACAAACGCTAGCTCGCCTTAAAAGAAACACACTCTGCTTTTGAGAAAAGAGCACTCTTCTACTCTACTGTGTTTCCTATGGGATCCGAAAAGTGAGCTTTCTCAGAACAAAAGACCTGTGCTTCCTACACACACGGGCCATATCTGGTACAACTCTGCTTAGGAAACTGACAAGAAGAGTAGCTCCTCTTCAGTCCAATACACTGTACTTGCTGGGAACAGACGCAAGTGCTATTTGAACTGTGTATGGCAATGGCAGCGCAATAGTGACTTTCCTTACCAGAAAACATCTCTTGCTCGTAGGACCAGAAACTGCATGTGATTCAACTCCATTTAAGACTGGGAAACAAACGCTAGGTAGCCTTACAAGAAACACACTCTGCTTTTGAGAAAAGAGCACTCTTCTACTCTATTGTGTTTCCTATGGGGTCCGAACAGTGAGCTTGCTCCGAAAAAAAGAACTGTGCTTCCTACACACATGGCCAGATCTAGTTCAATTCTGCTTAGGAACCTCACAAGAACAGTAGATTCTCTTCAGTCCAATACACTGTACATGCTGGGAACCGACGCCAGTGCTATTTGCCCTGTGTATGACAATGGGAGCGCAATAGTAACTCTTCTTACCAGAAAACAACTCTTGCTCATAGGAATAGAAACTGCATGTGATTCAACTCCATTTAGACTGGGAAACAAATGGTAGCTCGCCTTACAAGAAACACACTCTGCTTTTGAGAAAAGAGCACTCTTCTACTCTAATGTGTTTCTTATTGGGTCCGAAGAGTGAGCTTGCTCAGAACAAAAGAACTGTGCTTCCTACACACATGGCCATATCTAGTTCAATTCTGCTTAGGAAACTGACAAGAACAGTAGCTCCTCTTCAGTCCAATACACTGTATTTGCTGGGAACAGACGCCAGTGCTATTTGCACTGTGTATGGCAATGGGAGCGCAATAGTGACTTTCCTTACCAGAAAACAACTCTTGCTCATAGGACCAGAAACTGCATGGGATTCAACTCCATTTTGGACTGGGAAACTAACGCTAGCTCGCCTTAGAAGAAACACACTCTGCTCTTGAGAAAAGAACACTCTTCTACTCTACTGTGTTTCCTATAGGGCCAGAACAGTGAGCTTGCTCAGAACAAAAGTACTGTGCTTCCTACACACACGGTCCATATCTAGTTCAACTCTGCTTAGGAAAGTGACAAGAACAGTAGCTCCTCTTCAGTCCAATACCCTGTACATGCTGAGAACAGATGCCAGTGCTATTTGCCCTGTGTATGACAATGGGAGCGCAATAGTGTCTCTTCTTACCAGAAAAAAACTCTTGGTCGTAGGACCAGAAAGTGCATGTGATTCAACTCCATTTAGGACTGGAAAACAAATGCTAGCTTGCCTTACAAGAAACACACTCTCCTCTTGAGAAAAGGACACTCTTCTACTCTACTGTGTTTCCTAAAGGGACAGAACAGTGAGCTTGCTCAGAACAAAAGAACTGTGCTTCCTACACACACGGGCCATATCTAGTTCAACTATGCTTAGGAAAGTGACAAGAACATAGCTCCTCTTCAGTCCAATACACTGTACATGCTGGGAACAGATGCCAGTGCTATTTGCCCTATGTATGACAACGGGAGCGCAATAGTGACTCTTCTTACCAGAAAACAACTCTTGCTCATAGAACCAGAAACTGCATGTGATTCAACTCCATTTAGGACTGGGAAACAAACGCTTGCTCGCCTTACAAGAAACACTCTCTGCTTTTGAGAAAAGAGCACTCTTCTACTCTACTGTGTTTCCTATGTGGTCCGAACAGTCAGCTTGCTCAGAACAAAAGAACTGTGCTTCCTACACACACGGGCCATATCTAGTTCAACTCTGCTAAGGAAATTGACAAGAACAGTAGCTCCTCTTCAGTCCAATACACTGTACTTGCTGGGAACAGACGCGAGTGCTATTTGCACTGTTTATTCAATGGGAGCACAATAGTGACTTTCCTTAAGAAAACAACTCTTGCTCGTAGGACCAAAAACTGCATGTGATTCAACTCCATTTAGGACTGGGAAACAAACGCTAGCTCGCCTTACAAGAAACACACTCTGCTTTTGAGAAAAGAGCACTCTTCTACTCTACTGTGTTTTTTATAGGGCCAGAACAGAGAGCTTGCTCAGAACAAAAGAACTGTGCTTCCTAAACACACGGGCCATATCTAGTTCAACTCTGCTTAGGAAACTGACAAGAACAGTAGCTCCTCTTCAGTCCAATACACTGTACTAGCCTGGAACAGACACGAGTGCTATTTGCACTGTGTATGACAATGGGAGCACAATAGTGACTTTCCTTACGAGAAAACAACTCTTGGTCGTAGGACCAAAAACTGCCTGTGATTCAACTCCATTTAGAACTGGGAAATAAACACTAGCTCGCCTTACAAGAAACACACTCTGCTTTTGAGAAAATAGCACTCTTCTACTCTACTGCTTTTCCTTTGTTGTCCGAATAGTGAGGTTGCTCAGAACAAAAGAACTGTGCTTCAGACACACACGGCCATATCTAGTTCAATTCTGCTTAGGAAAGTGACAAGAACAGCAGATCCTCTTCAGTCCAATACACTGTACATGCTGGGAACAGATGCCAGTGCTATTTGCCCTGTGTATGACAATGGGATTACAATAGTGACTCTTCTTAACAGAAAACAACTCTTGCTCATACGACCAGAAACTGCATGTGATTCAACTTCATTTAGGACTGGGAAACAAACGCTAGCTCACCTTAAAAGAAACACACTCTGCTTTTGAGAAAAGAGCACTCTTCTACTCTACCGTGTTTCCTATAGGGCCAGAACAGAGAGCTTGCTCAGAACAAAAGAACTGTGCTTCCTACACACACGGGCCATATCTAGTTCAACTCTGCTTATAAAACTGACAAGAACAGTACATCCTCTTCAGTCCAATACACTGTACTTGCTGGGAACAGACGCGAGTGTTATTTGCCTTGTGTATGTCAATGGCAGCACAATAGTGTCTCTTCTTACCAGAAAACAACTCTTGCTCTTGGACCAGAAACTGCATGGGATTCAACTCCATTTAGGACTGGGAAACAAACATTAGCTTTCCTTACAAGAAACACACTCTGCTTTTGAGAAAAGAGCACTCTTCTACTCTACTGTGTTTCCTATGGGGTCCGAACAGTGAGCTTGCTCAGAACAAAAGAACTGTGTTTCTTACACACATGGACCATATCTAGTTCAACTCTGCTTAGGAAACTGACAAGAACAGTACATCCTCTTCAGTCCAATACACTGTACTTGCTGGGAACTGACGCTAGTGTTATTTGCCTTGTGTATGTCAATGGGAGCGCAATAGTGTCTCTTCTTACGAGAATACAACTCTTGCTCTTGGACCAGAAACTGCATGGGATTCAACTCCATTTAGGACTGGGAAACATATGCTAGCTCGCCTTACAAGAAACACACTCTGCTTTTGAGAAAAGAGCACTCTTCTACTCTACTGTGTTTCCTATGGGGTCCGAACAGTCAGTTTGCTCATAACAAAAGAACTGTGCTTCCTACACAAGGGCCATATCTAGTTCAACTCTGCTTAGGAAACTGACAAGAACATTAGCTCCTCTTCAGTCCAATACACTGTACTTTTTGGGAACAGATGCCAGTGCTTTTTGCACTGTGTATAGCAATGGGATTACAATAGTGACTCTACTTACCAGAAAACAACTCTTGTTCGTAGGACCAGAAAATGGATGTGATTCAACTCCATTCAGGACTGGGAAACAAACGCTAGCTCGCCTTACAAGAAACACACTCTGCTTTTGAGAAAAGGGCACTCTTCTACTCTACTGTGTTTCCTATGGGGTCCGAACAGTGAGCTTGCTCAGAACAAAAGAACTGTGCTTAATACACACATGGGCCATGTCTAATTCAACTCTGCTTAGGAAACTGACAGGAACAGTAGCTCCTCTTAAGTCCAATACAGTGTACTTGCTGGGAACAGACACGAGTGCTATTTGTACTGTGTATGGCAATGGGAGAGCAATAGTGACTCTTCTTACCAGAAAACAACTCTTGCTCGTAGGACCACAAACTGCATGTGACTGAACTCCATTTAGGACTGGGAAACAAAAGCCAGTTCACCTTACAAGAAACACACTCTGCTTTTGAGAAAAGAGCACTCTTCTACTCTACTGTGTTTCTTATAGGGCCAGAACAGTGAGCTTGCTCAGAACACAAGAACTGTACTTCCTACACACACGGGCCATATCTAGTTCAACTCTGCTTAGGAAACTGACAAGAAAAGTAGCTCTTCTTCAGTCCAATACACTGTACATGCTGGGAACAGACGCGAGTGCAATTTGCACTGTGTATGGCAATTAGAGCACAATAGTGACATTCCTTACCAGAAAACAACTCTTGCTCATTGGACCAAACTGCATGTGATTCAACTCCATTTAGGACTGGGAAACAAACGCTAGCTCGCCTTAAAAGAAACACACTCTGCTTTTGAGAAAAGAGCACTCTTCTACTCTACTGTGTTTCCTATGGGATCCGAAAAGTGAGCTTTCTCAGAACAAAAGACCTGGGCTTCCTACACACACGGGCCATATCTGGTACAACTCTGCTTAGGAAACTGACAAGAAGAGTAGCTCCTCTTCAGTCCAATACACTGTACTTGCTGGGAACAGACGCAAGTGCTATTTGAACTGTGTATGGCAATGGGAGCGCAATAGTGACTTTCCTTACCAGAAAACATCTCTTGCTCGTAGGACCAGAAACTGCATGTGATTCAACTCCATTTAAGACTGGGAAACAAACGCTAGGTAGCCTTACAAGAAACACACTCTGCTTTTGAGAAAAGAGCACTCTTCTACTCTATTGTGTTTCCTATGGGGTCCGAACAGTGAGCTTGCTCCGAAAAAAAGAACTGTGCTTCCTACACACATGGCCAGATCTAGTTCAATTCTGCTTAGGAACCTCACAAGAACAGTAGATTCTCTTCAGTCCAATACACTGTACATGCTGGGAACCGACGCCAGTGCTATTTGCCCTGTGTATGACAATGGGAGCGCAATCGTAACTCTTCTTACCAGAAAACAACTCTTGCTCATAGGAATAGAAACTGCATGTGATTCAACTCCATTTAGACTGGGAAACAAATGGTAGCTCGCCTTACAAGAAACACACTCTGCTTTTGAGAAAAGAGCACTCTTCTACTCTAATGTGTTTCTTATTGGGTCCGAAGAGTGAGCTTGCTCAGAACAAAAGAACTGTGCTTCCTACACACATGGCCATATCTAGTTCAATTCTGCTTAGGAAACTGACAAGAACAGTAGCTCCTCTTCAGTCCAATACACTGTATTTGCTGGGAACAGACGCCAGTGCTATTTGCACTGTGTATGGCAATGGGAGCGCAATAGTGACTTTCCTTACCAGAAAACAACTCTTGCTCATAGGACCAGAAACTGCATGGGATTCAACTCCATTTTGGACTGGGAAACTAACGCTAGCTCGCCTTAGAAGAAACACACTCTGCTCTTGAGAAAAGAACACTCTTCTACTCTACTGTGTTTCCTATAGGGCCAGAACAGTGAGCTTGCTCAGAACAAAAGAACTGTGCTTCCTACACACACGGTCCATATCTAGTTCAACTCTGCTTAGGAAAGTGACAAGAACAGTAGCTCCTCTTCAGTCCAATACCCTGTACATGCTGAGAACAGATGCCAGTGCTATTTGCCCTGTGTATGACAATGGGAGCGCAATAGTGTCTCTTCTTACCAGAAAAAAACTCTTGGTCGTAGGACCAGAAAGTGCATGTGATTCAACTCCATTTAGGACTGGAAAACAAATGCTAGCTTGCCTTACAAGAAACACACTCTCCACTTGAGAAAAGGACACTCTTCTACTCTACTGTGTTTCCTAAAGGGACAGAACAGTGAGCTTGCTCAGAACAAAAGAACTGTGCTTCCTACACACAGGGGCCATATCTAGTTCAACTATGCTTAGGAAAGTGACAAGAACATAGCTCCTCTTCAGTCCAATACACTGTACATGCTGGGAACAGATGCCAGTGCTATTTGCCCTATGTATGACAACGGGAGCGCAATAGTGACTCTTCTTACCAGAAAACAACTCTTGCTCATAGAACCAGAAACTGCATGTGATTCAACTCCATTTAGGACTGGGAAACAAACGCTTGCTCGCCTTACAAGAAACACTCTCTGCTTTTGAGAAAAGAGCACTCTTCTACTCTACTGTGTTTCCTATGTGGTCCGAACAGTCAGCTTGCTCAGAACAAAAGAACTGTGCTTCCTACACACACGGGCCATATCTATTTCAACTCTGCTAAGGAAATTGACAAGAACAGTAGCTCCTCTTCAGTCCAATACACTGTACTTGCTGGGAACAGACGCGAGTGCTATTTGCACTGTTTATTCAATGGGAGCACAATAGTGACTTTCCTTAAGAAAACAACTCTTGCTCGTAGGACCAAAAACTGCATGTGATTCAACTCCATTTAGGACTGGGAAACAAACGCTAGCTCGCCTTACAAGAAACACACTCTGCTTTTGAGAAAAGAGCACTCTTCTACTCTACTGTGTTTTTTATAGGGCCAGAACAGAGAGCTTGCTCAGAACAAAAGAACTGTGCTTCCTAAACACACGGGCCATATCTAGTTCAACTCTGCTTAGGAAACTGACAAGAACAGTAGCTCCTCTTCAGTCCAATACACTGTACTAGCCTGGAACAGACACGAGTGCTATTTGCACTGTGTATGACAATGGGAGCACAATAGTGACTTTCCTTACGAGAAAACAACTCTTGGTCGTAGGACCAAAAACTGCCTGTGATTCAACTCCATTTAGAACTGGGAAATAAACACTAGCTCGCCTTACAAGAAACACACTCTGCTTTTGAGAAAATAGCACTCTTCTACTCTACTGCTTTTCCTTTGTTGTCCGAATAGTGAGGTTGCTCAGAACAAAAGAACTGTGCTTCAGACACACACGGCCATATCTAGTTCAATTCTGCTTAGGAAAGTGACAAGAACAGCAGATCCTCTTCAGTCCAATACACTGTACATGCTGGGAACAGATGCCAGTGCTATTTGCCCTGTGTATGACAATGGGATTACAATAGTGACTCTTCTTACCAGAAAAAAACTCTTGCTCATACGACCAGAAACTGCATGTGATTCAACTTCATTTAGGACTGGGAAACAAACGCTAGCTCGCCTTACAAGAAACACACTCTGCTTTTGAGAAAAGAGCACTCTTCTACTCTACCGTGTTTCCTATAGGGCCAGAACAGAGAGCTTGCTCAGAACAAAAGAACTGTGCTTCCTACACACACGGGCCATATCTAGTTCAACTCTGCTTATAAAACTGACAAGAACAGTACATCCTCTTCAGTCCAATACACTGTACTTGCTGGGAACAGACGCGAGTGTTATTTGCCTTGTGTATGTCAATGGCAGCACAATAGTGTCTCTTCTTACCAGAAAACAACTCTTGCTCTTGGACCAGAAACTGCATGGGATTCAACTCCATTTAGGACTGGGAAACAAACATTAGCTTTCCTTACAAGAAACACACTCTGCTTTTGAGAAAAGAGCACTCTTCTACTCTACTGTGTTTCCTATGGGGTCCGAACAGTGAGCTTGCTCAGAACAAAAGAACTGTGTTTCTTACACACATGGACCATATCTAGTTCAACTCTGCTTAGGAAACTGACAAGAACAGTACATCCTCTTCAGTCCAATACAATGTACTTGCTGGGAACTGACGCTAGTGTTATTTGCCTTGTGTATGTCAATGGGAGCGCAATAGTGTCTCTTCTTACGAGAATACAACTCTTGCTCTTGGACCAGAAACTGCATGGGATTCAACTCCATTTAGGACTGGGAAACATATGCTAGCTCGCCTTACAAGAAACACACTCTGCTTTTGAGAAAAGAGCACTCTTCTACTCTACTGTGTTTCCTATGGGGTCCGAACAGTCAGTTTGCTCATAACAAAAGAACTGTGCTTCCTACACAAGGGCCATATCTAGTTCAACTCTGCTTAGGAAACTGACAAGAACATTAGCTCCTCTTCAGTCCAATACACTGTACTTTTTGGGAACAGATGCCAGTGCTATTTGCACTGTGTATAGCAATGGGATTACAATAGTGACTCTACTTACCAGAAAACAACTCTTGTTCGTAGGACCAGAAAATGGATGTGATTCAACTCCATTTAGGACTGGGAAACAAACGCTAGCTCGCCTTACAAGAAACACACTCTGCTTTTGAGAAAAGGGCACTCTTCTACTCTACTGTGTTTCCTATATTGTCCGAACAGTGAGCTTGCTCAGAACAAAAGAACTGTGCTTCCTACACACACGGGACATATCTAGTTCAACTCTGCTTAGGAAACCGACAAGAACAGTAGCTCCTCTTCAGTCCAATACACTGTACTTGCTGAGAACAGATGCGAGTTCTATTTGCACTGTGTATGGCAATGGAAGCGCAATAGTGACTCTTCTTACCAGAAAACAACTCTTGCTCGTAAGACCAGAAACTGCATGGGATTCAACACCATTTAGGACTGGGAAACAAAGACTAGCTCGCCTTACAAGAAACACACTCTGCTTTTGAGAAAAGAGCACACTTCTTCTCTACTGTGTTTCCTATGGGGTCTGAACAGTGAGCTTGCTCAGAACAAATGAACTGTGCTTCCTACACACACTTACCATATCTAGTTCAACTATGCTTAGGAAAATGACCAGAACAGTAGCTCCTCTTCAGTCCAATACAGTGTACTTGCTGGGAACAGCAAGAGTGCTATTTGCACTGTGTTTGGCAATGGGAGCACAATAGTGACTCTTCTTACCAGAAAACAACTCTTGCTCGTAGGACCAGAAACTGCATGTGATTCAACTCCATTTAGGACTGGGAAACAAACGCTAGCTCGCCCTACAAGAAACACACTCTGCTTTTGAGAAAAGACCACTCTTCTACACTACTGTTTTTCCTATGGGGTCCGAACACTCAGTTTGCTCAGAACAAAAGAACTGTGCTTCCTACACACGGGCCATATCTAGTTCAACTCTGCTTAGGAAACTGACAAGAACATTAGCTCCTCTTCAGTCCAATACACTGTACTTGCTGGGAACAGATGCCAGTGCTATTTGCACTGTGTATAGCAATGGGAATACAATAGTGACTCTTCTTACCAGAAAACAACTCTTGTTCGTAGGACCAGAAAATGGATGTGATTCAACTCCATTTAGGACTGGAAAACAAACGCTAGCTCGCCTTACAAGAAACACACTCTCCTCTTGAGAAAAGGACACTCTTCTACTCTACTGTGTTTCCTAAAGAGACAGAACAGAGAGCCAGCTCAGAACAAAAGAACTGTGATTCTTACACACAGGGGCCATATCTAGTTCAACTATGTTTAGGAAAGTGACAAGAACATAGCTCCTCTTCAGTCCAATACACTGTACATGCTGGGAACAGATGCCAGTGCTATTTGCATAGTGTATGGCAATGGGAGCGCAATCGTGACTCTTCTTACCAGAAAACATCTCTTGCTCATAGGACCAGAAACTGCATGTGATTCAACTCCATTTAGGACTGGGAAAGAAACGCTAGCTTGCCTTACAAGAAACACACTCTGCTTTTGAGAAAAAAGCACTCTTCTACTCTACTGTGTTTCCTATGGGGTCCGAACAGTCAGCTTGCTCAGAACAAAAGAACTGTGCTTCCTACACACAGGGGCCATATCTAGTTCAACTCTGCTAAGGAAATTGACAAGAACAGTAGCTCCTCTTCAGTCCAATACACTGTACTTGCTGGGAACAGACGCGAGTGCTATTTGCACTGTTTATTCAATGGGAGCGCAATAGTGACTTTCCTTAAGAAAACAACTCTTGCTCGTAGGACCAAAAACTGCATGTGATTCAACTCCATTTAGGACTGGGAAACAAACGCTAGCTCGCCATACAAGAAACACACTCTGCTTTTGAGAAAAGAGCACTCTTCTACTCTACTGTGTTTCCTATAGGGCCAGAACAGAGAGCTTGCTCAGAACAAAAGAACTGTGCTTCCTACACACACGGGCCATATCTAGTTCAACTCTGCCTAGGTTACTGACAAGAACAGTAGCTCCTCTTCAGTCCAATACACTGTACCAGCCTGGAACAGACGCGAGTGCTATTTGCACTGTTTATGGCAATGGGAGAGCAATAGTGACTTTCCTTACGAGAAAACAACTCTTGCTCGTAGGACCAAAAAATGCCTGTGATTCAACTCCATTTAGAACTGGGAAATAAACACTAGCTCGCCTTACAAGAAAAACACTCTGCTTTTGAGAAAATAGCATTCTTCAACTCTACTGTGTTTCCTTTGTTGTCCGAATAGTGAGCTTGCTCAGAACAATACAACTGTGCTTCTGAGACACACGGCCATATCTAGTTCAATTCTGCTTAGGAAAGTGACAAGAACAGCAGATCCTCTTCAGTCCAATACACTGTACATGCTGGGAACAGATGCCAGTGCTATTTGCCCTGTGTATGACAATGGGAGTACAATAGTGACTCTTCTTACCAGAAAACAACTCTTGCTCATACGACAAGAAACTGCATGTTATTCAACTCCATTTAAGACTGAGAAACAAACGCTAGCTCGCCTTACAATTAACACACTCTGCTTTTGAGAAAAGAGCACTCTACTACTCTACTGTGTTTCCTATAGGGCCAGAACAGAGAGCTTACTCAGAACAAAAGAACTGTGCTTCCTACACACAGGGCCATATCTAGTTCAATTCTGCTTAGGAAAGTGACAAGAACAGTAGCTCCTCTTCAGTCCAATACACTGTACTTGCTGGCAACAGACCCGAGTGCTATTTGCACTGTGTATGGCAATGGGAGTACAATAGTGACTCTTCTTACCAGAAAAAAACTCTTGCTCGTAGAACCAGAATCTGCATGTGATTCAACTCCATTTAGGACTGGGAAACTAACGCAAGCTCGCCTTAAAAGAAACACACTCTGCTCTTGAGAAAGAACACTCTTCCTCTCTACTGTGTTTCCCATAGGGCCAGAACGTTGATCTTGCTCAGAACAAAAGAACTGTGCTTCCTACACACAGGGGCCTTATCTAGTTCAACTCTGCTTGTGAAAGTGACAAGAACAGTAGCACCTCTTCAGGCCAATACACTGTACATGCTGGGAACAGTTGCCAGTGCTATTTGCCCTGTGTATGACAATGGGAGCGCAATAGTGACTCTTCTTACCAGAAAACAACTCTTGCTCGTAGGACCAGAAACTGCATGTTATTCAACTCCATTTAGGACTGGGAAACAAAGGCTAGCTCGCCTTACAAGAAACAAACTCTGCTTTTGAGAAAAGAGCACTCTTCTACTCTACTGTGTTTCCTATAGGGCCAGAACAGTGAGCTTGCTCAGAACAAAAGAACTGTGCTTCCTACACACGGGCCATATCTAGTTCAACTCTGCTTAGGAAACTGACAAGAACAGTACATCCTCTTCAGTCCAATACACTGTACTTGCTGGGAACAGACGCGAGTGTTATTTGCCTTGTGTATGTCAATGGGAGCGCAATAGTGTCTCTTCTTACCAGAAAACAACTCTTGCTCTTGGACCAGAAACTGCATGGGATTCAACTCCATTTAGGACTGGGAAACAAACATTAGCTTGCCTTACAAGAAACACACTCTGCTTTTGAGAAAAGAACACTCTTCTACTCTAGTGTGTTTCCTATGGGGTCCGAAAAGTGAGCTTGCTCAGAAAAAAAGAACTGTGCTTCCTACACACACGGGCCATATCTAGTTCAACTCTGCTTAGAAAACTGACAAGAACAGTAGCTCCTATTCAGTCCAATACACTGTACTTGCTGGGAACAGCAAGAGTGCTATTTGCACTGTGTTTGGCAATGGGAGCACAATAGTGACTCTTCTTACCAGAAAACAAGTCTTGCTCGTAGGACCAGAAACTGCATGTGACTCAACTCCATTTAGGACTGGGAAACAAACGCTAGCTCGCCTTACAAGAAACACACTCTGCTTTTGAGAAAAGAGCACTCTTCTACACTACAGTGTTTCCCATAGGGCCAGAACAGTGAGCTTGCTCAGAACAAAAGAACTGTGCTTCCTACACACACGGGCCACATCTAGTTCAACTCTGCTTAGGAAACTGACAAGAACAGTACATGCTCTTCAGTCCAATACACTGTACATGCTGGGAACCGACGCCAGTGCTATTTGCCCTGTGTATGACAATGGGAGCGCAATAGTGACTCTTCTTACCAGAAAACAACTCTTGGTCGTAAAACGAGAAACTGCATGTGATTAAACTCCATTTAGGACTGGGAAACAAAGGCTAGCTCGCCTTGAAAGAAACACACTCTGCTTTTGAGAAAAGAGCACTCTTCTACTTTACTGTGTTTCCTATGAGGTCCGAACAGTGAGCTTGCTCAGAACAAAAGAAATGTGCTTCCTACACACACGGGCCATATCTAGTTAAACTCTGCTTAGGAAACTGACAAGAACACTAGCTCCTCTTGAGTCCAATACACTGTACTAGCTGGAAATAGACGCGAGTGCTATTTGCAATGTGTACGGCATTGGGAGCGCAATAGTGACTTCCCTTTCCAGAAAACAACTCTTGGTTGTACGACCAGAAACTGCATGTGATTCAACTCCATTTAGGACTGGGAAACAAACGCTAGCTCGCCTTACAAAAAACACACTCTGCTTTTGAGAAAAGAGCACTCTTCTACTCTACTGTTTTCCCTATAGGGCCAGAACAGAGAGCTTGCTCAGAACAAAACAACTGTGCTTCCTACACACAGGGCCTTATCAAGTTCAACTCTGCTTAGGAAAGTAACAAGAACAGTAGTACCTCTTCAGTCCAATACACTGTACATGCTGGGAACAGATGCCAGTGCTATTTGCCCTATGTATGACAATGGGAGCGCAATAGTGACTCTTCTTACCAGAAAACAACTCTTGGTCGTAGGACGAGAAACTGCATGTAATTCAACTCCATTTAGGACTGGGAAACAAAGGCTAGCTCGCCTTACAAGTAACACACTCTGCTTTTGAGAAAAGAGCACTCTTCTACTCTACTGTGTTTCCTATGGGGTCCTAACAGTGAGCTTGCTCAGAAGAAAAGAACTGTGCTTCCTACACACACGGGCCATATCTAGTTCAACTCTGCTTAGGTAAATGACAAGAACAGTAGCTCCTCTTCAGTCCAATACACTGTACTTTTTGAGAACAGACGTGAGTGCTATTTGCACTGTGTATGGCAATGGGAGCACAATAGTGTCTCTTCTTACCAGAAAACATCTCTTGTTCATTGGACCAGAAACTGCATGTGATTCAACTCCATTTATTACTGGGAAACAAACGCTAGCTCGCCTTACAAGAAGCACACTCTGCTTTTGAGAATAGAGCACTCTTCTACTCTACTGTGTTTCCTATGGTGTCCAAACAGTGAGCTTGCTCAGAACAAAAGAACTGTGCTTCCTACACACACAGAACATATCTAGTTCAACTCTGCTTAGGAAACTGACAAGAACAGTAGATCCTCTTCAGTCCAATACACTGTACATGCTGGGAACATACGCCAGTGCTATTTGCCCTGTGTATGACAATGGGAGCGCAATAGTGACTCTTCTTACCAGAAAACAACTCTTGGTCGTAGGACCAGAAACTGCATGTGATTCAACTCCATTTAGGACTAGGAAACAAACACTAGGTCGCCTTACAAGAAACACACTCTTCTTTTGAGAAAAGAGCACTCTTCTACTCTACTGTGTTTCCTAAGGGGTCCGAACAATGAGATTGCTCAGAACAAAAGAACTGTGCTTCCTAAACACACGGGCCATATCTAGTTCAAGCCTGCTTAGGAAACTGACAAGAACAGTAGCTCCTCCTCAGTCCAATACACTGTACTTGCTGAGAACAGACGTGAGTGATGTTTGCACTGTGTATGGCAATGGGAGCACAATAGTGACTCTTCTTACCAGAAAACAACTCTTGCTCATACGACCAGAAACTGCGTGAGACTGAACTCCATTTAGGACTGGGAAACAAACCCTAGCTCACCTTACAAGAAACCCACTCTACTTTTGAGAAAAGAGCACTCTTCTACTCTACTGTGTTTCCTATAGGGCCAGAACAGTGAGCTTGCTCAGAACAAAAGAACTGTGCTTCCTACACACACGGGCCATATCTAGTTCAACTCTGCTTAGGAAATTGACAAGAACAGTAGCTACTCTTCAGTCCAATACACTGTACTTGCTGGGAACAGATGTGAGTGCTGTTTGCACTGTGTATGGCAATGGAAGCGCAATAGTGACTCCTCTTACCAGAAAACAGCTCTTGCTCATAAGACCAGAAACTGCATGTGACTGAACTCCATTTAGGACTGGGAAACAAATACTAGCTCGCCTTACAAGGAAAACTATCTGCTTTTGAGAAAAGAGCACTCTTCTACTCTACTGTGTTTTCTATAGAGCCAGAACAGTGAGCTTGCTCGGAACAAAAGAACTGTGCTTCCTACACACACGGGCCATATATAGTTCAACTCTGTTTAGGAAACTGACAAGAACAGTACATCCTCTTCAGTCCAATACACTGTACTTGCTGGGAAAAGACGCGAAAGCTATTTGCTCTGTGTATGGCAATGGGAGCACAATAGTGACTTTCCTTACCAGAAAACAACTCTTGATCCTAGGACCAGAAACTGCATGTGAATCAACTCCATTTAGGACTGAAAAACAAATGCTAGCTCGCCTTACAAGAAACACACTCTGCTTTTGAGAAAAGAGCACTCTTCTACTCTACTGTGTTTCCTATAAGGCCAGAACAGTGAGCATGCTCAGAACAAAAGAAGTGTGCTTCCTACACACACGGCCATATCTAGTTCAATTTTGCTTAGGAAACTGACAAGAACAGCAGAACCTCTTCAGTCCAATACACTGTACATGCTGGGAACAGACGCCAGGGCTATATGCCCTGTGTATGACAATGGGAGCGCAATAGTGACTCTTCTTACGAGAAAGCAACTCTTGCTAGTAGGAGCAGAAACTGCATGTGATTCAACTCCATTTCTGACGGGAAAACAAACGCCTGCTCGCCTTACAATAAACACACTCTGCTTTTGAGAAAAGAGCACTCTTCTACTCTACTGTGTTTTCAATAGGGCCAGAACAGTGAGATTGCTCAGAACAAAAGAACTGTGTCCTACACACGGGCCATATCTAGTCATTTCTGCTTAGGAAACTGAGAAGAACAGTAGATCCTCTTCAGTCCAATTCACTGTACATGCTGGGAACAGACGCCAGTGCTATTTGCCCTGTGTATGATAATGGGAGCGCAATAGTGGCTCTTCTTACCAGAAAACAACTCTTGCTCGTAGGACCAGAAACTGCATGTGACTGAATTCCATTTAGGACTGGGAAACAAACACTAGCTCGCCTTACAAGAAACACACTCTGCTTGTGAGAAAAGAGCACTCTTCTACTCTACTGTGTTTCCTATGGGGTCCGAACAGTGAGCTTGCTCAGAACAAAAGAACTGTGCTTCCTACAGACACGGTCCATATCTTGTTCAAATCTGCTTAGGAAAAAGACAAGAACAATATCTCCTCTTCAGTACAATACACTGTACTTGCTGAGGTCAGACGCGAGTGCTCTTTGCAGTGTGCATGGCAATGGGAGCAAAATAGTGACTTTCCTTACCAGAAAACAACTCTTGCTCGTGGGACCAACAACTGCATGTGATTCAACTCCATTTAGGACTGGAAAACAAACGCTAGCTCGCCTTACAAGAAACACACTCTGCTTTTGAGAAAAGAGCACTCTTCTACTCTACTGTGTTTCCTATAGGGCCAGAACAGTGAGCTTGCTCAGAACAAAAGAAATGTGCTTCCTACACACGGCCATATCTAGTTCAATTCTGCTTAGGAAACTGGCAAGAACAGTAGATTCTCTTCAGTCCAATACACTGTACATGCTGTGAACAGAGGACAGTGCTATTTGCTTTTTGTATGACAATGGGAGCACAATGGTGACTCTTCTTACCAGAAAACAACTATTGCTCATAGGACCAGAAACTGCATGTGATTCAACTCCATTTAGGACTGGGAAACAAACGCTAGCTCGCCTTACAAGAAACAAACTCTGCTTTTTAGAAAAGAGCACTCTTCTACTCTAACGTGTTTCCTATGGGGTGCGAACAGTGAGCTTGCTCAGAACAAAAGAACTGTGCTTCCTACACACAGGGGATATATCTAGTTCAACTCTGCTCATTAAACTGACAAGAACAGTAGCTCCTGTTGAGTCAAATGCACATTACTTAGTGGGAAAGGACGCAAGTGCTATTTGCACTGTGTATGACAATGGGAGCGCAATAGTGACTCTTCTTACCAGAAAACAACTCTTGCTCATAGGACGAAATACTGCATGGGATTCAACTACATTTAGGACTGGGAAACAAACGCTAGCTCGCCTTACAAGCAACACACTCTGCTTTTGAAAAAAGGGCACTCCTCTACTCTACTGTGTTTCCTATGGGGTCCGAACAGTGAGCTTGCTCAGAACAAAAGAACTGTGCTTCCTACATACAAGGGCCATATCTAGTTCAACTCTGCTTAGGAAACTGACAAGAACAGTAGCTCCTCTTCATTCCAATACACTGTACTTGCTGGGAACAGACGCGAGTGCTATTTGCACTGTGTATGTCAATGGGAGCACAATAGTGGCTTTCTTTACCAGAAAACAACTCTTGCTCGTGGGACCAAAAACTGCATGTGATTCAACTCCATTTAGGACTGGGAAACAAACGTTAGCTCGCCTTACAAGAAATACACTCTGCTTTTGAGAAAAGGGCACTCCTCTACTCTACTGCGTTTCCTATGGGGTCCGAACAGTGAGCTTGCTCAGAACAAAAGAACTGTGCTTCCTACATACAAGGGCCATATCTAGTTCAACTCTGCTTAGGAAACTAACAAGAACAGTAGCTCCTCTTCATTCCAATACACTGTACTTGCTGGGAACAGACGCGAGTGCTATTTGCACTGTGTATGGCAATGGGAGCGCAATAGTGACTCTTCTTAACAGAAAAAACTCTTGCTCGTAGGACCAGAAACTGCATGTGATTCAACTCCATTTAGGACTGGCAAAAAAACGCTAGCTCGCCTTACAAGAAACACACTCTGCTTTTGAGAAAAGAGCACTCCTCTACTCTACTGTGTTTCCTATAGGGCCAAAACAGTGAGCTTGCTCAGAACAAACGAACTGTGGTTCCTACACACACGGGCCATATCTAGTTCAACTCTGCTTAGGAATCTGAAAAGAACAGTAGCTCCTCTTCAGTCCAATACACATTACTTGCTGGGATCATACGCGAGTGCTATTTGCAGTGTGTATGGCAATGGGAGCGCAATAGTGACTCTTCTTACCAGAAAACAACTCTTGCACATAGGACGAAAAACTGCATGGGATTCAACTACATTTAGGACTGGGAAACAAACGCTAGCGCGCCTTACAAGAAACACACTCTGCTTTTGAGAAAAGAGCACTCTTCTACTCTACTGTGTTTCCTATGGGGTCCGAACATTGAGCTTGCTCAGAACAAAAGAACTGTGCTTCCTACACATACGGGCCATATCTAGTTCAACTCTGCTTAGGAAACTTACAAGAACAATAGCTCCTCTTCAGTACAATACACTGTACTTCCTGGGATCAGACGCGAGTGCTCTTTGCACTGTGCACGGCAATGGGAGCACAATAGTGACTTTCCTTACCAGAAAACAACTCTTGCTCGTGGGACCAACAACTGCATGTGATTCAACTCCATTTAGGGCTGGAAAACAAACGCTAGCTCGCCTTACAAGAAACACACTCTGCTTTTGAGAAAAGAGCACTCTTCTACTCTACTGTGTTTCCTATAGGGCCAGAAGAGTGAGCTTGCTCAGAACAAAAGAACTGTGCTTCCTGCACACGGGCCATATCTAGTTCAACTCTGCTTAGGAAACTGACAAGAACATTAGATCCTCTTCAGTGCAATACACTGTACATGCTGGGAACAGACGCCAGTGCTATTTGCACTGTGTATGGCAATGGGAGCGCAAGAGTGACTCTTCTTACCAGAAAACAACTGTTGCTCGTAGGAAGAGAAACTGCATGTGATTCAACTCCATTTAGGACTGGGAAACAAACGCTAGCTCGCCTTACAAGAAACACACTCTGATTTTGAGAAAAGAGCACTCTTCTACTCTACTTTGTTTCCTAAATGGCCAGGACAGTGAGGTTGCTCAGAACAAAAGAACTGTGCTACCTGCATACACGGGGCATATCTAGTTCAAGTCTGCTTAGGAAACTGACAAGAACAGTAGCTCCTCTTCAGTCCAATACACTGTACTTGCTTGGAGCAGACGCCAGTGCTATTTGCCCTGTGTATGACAATGGGAGCTCAATAGTGACTCTTCTTAACAGAAAACAACACTTGCTCATAGGAGCAGAACCTGCATGTGATTTAACTTCATTTAGGACTGGGAAACAAACACTAGCTCACCTTACAAGAAACACACTCTGCTTTTGAGAAGAGAGCACTCTTATACTCTACTGTGTTGCCTATGGGGTCCGAACAGTGAGCCAGCTAAGAACAAAAGAACTGTGCTTCCTACACACACGGTCTATATCTAGTTCAACTCTGCTAAGGAAACTGACAAGAACAGTAGCTCCTCTTCAGTGCAATACACTGTACATGCTGGGAACAGACCGCAGTGCTACTTGCCCTAAGTATGACAATGGGAGCGCAAAAGTGACTCTTCTTACTAGAAAACAACTCTTGCTCGTAGGACCAGAAACTGCATGTGATTCAACTCCATTTAGGACTGGGAAACAAAAATTAGCTCACCTTACAAGAAACACAATCTGTTTTTGAGAAAAGAGCACTCTTCTACTATACTGTTTTTCCTATTGGGCCACAACAGTGAGCTTGCTCAGAACAAAACAACTGTGCTTCCTACACACACAGCCATATCTAGTTAACTCTGCTTAGGAAACTGACAAGAACAGTAGCTCCTCTTCAGTCCAATACAGTGTACATGCTGGGAACACGCCAGTGCTTTTTTGCCCTGTGTATGACAATGGGAGCACAATAGTGACTCTTCTTACCAGAAAACAACTCTTGCTCGTAGGACCAGAAACTCCATGTGATTCAACTCCAATTTAGGTTGGGAAACAAACGCTAGCTTGCATTACAAGAAACACACTCTGCTTTTGAGAAAAGAGCACTCTTCTACTCTACTGTGTTTCCTATGGGGTCTGAACAGTGAGCTTGCTCAGAACAAAAAAAATGTGCTTCCTACACACACGGCCATATCTAGTTCAACTCTGCTTATGAAACTGACAAGAACAGTAGCTCCTCTTCAGTCCAATACACTGTACATGCTGGGAACAGACACCAGTGCTATTTGCCCTGTGTATGACAGTGGGAGCGCAATAGTGACTCTTATTACCAGAAAACAACTCTTGCTCGTAGGACCAGAAAATGCATGTGATTCAACTCCCATTTAGGACTGGGAAACAAACGCTAGCTCGCCTTACAAGAAACACACTCTGTTTTTGAGAAAAGAGCACTCTTCTACTCTACTGTGTTTCCTATATGGCCAGAACAGTGAGCTTGCTCAGAACAAAAGAACTGTGCTTCCTACACACACGGGCCATATATAGTTTAACTCTGCTTAGGAAACTGACAAGAACAGTAGCTCCTCTTCAGTCCAATACACTGTACTTGCTGGGAACAGATGCGAGTGCTATTTGAACTGTGAATGGCAAAGGGAGCGCAATAGTGACTTTCCTTACCAGAAAACAACTCTTGCGTGTAGGACCAGAAACTGCATGTGATTCAATTCCATTTAGGACTTGGAATCAAATGCTAGCTCGCCTTACAAGAAACACACACTGCTTTTGAGAAACCAGAACTCTTCTACTCTTCTGTGTTTCCTATAGCGCCAGAACAGTGAGCTTGATCAGAACAAAAGAACTGTGCTTCCTACACACGGCCATATCTCGTTCACTTCTGCTTAATAAACTGACAAGAACAGTAGATCCTCTTCAGTCCAATACATTGTACATGCTGGGAACAGACGCCAGTGCTATTTGCACTGTGTATGGCAATGGGAGCGCAATAGTGACTCTTCTTACCAGAAAACAACTCTTGCTCATAGGAACAGAAACTGCATGTGATTCAACTCCATTTAGGACTGGCAAACAAACGCCAGCTTGCATTACAAGAAACACACTCTGCTTTTGAGAAAAGAGCACTCTTCTACTCTACTGTGTTTCCTATAGGGCCAGAAGAGTGAGCTTGCTCAGAACAAAAGAACTGTGCTTCCTACACACGGGCCATATCTAGTTCAACTCTGCTTAGGAAACTGACAAGAACATTAGATCCTCTTCAGTGCAATACACTGTTCATGCTGGGAACAGACGCCAGTGCTATTTGCACTGTGTATGGCAATGGGAGCGCAAGAGTGACTCTTCTTACCAGAAAACAACTGTTGCTCGTAGGAAGAGAAACTGCATGTGATTCAACTCCATTTAGGACTGGGAAACAAACGCTAGCTTGCCTTACAAGAAACACACTCTGATTTTTAGAAAAGAGCACTCTTCTACTCTACTGTGTTTCCTAAATGGCCAGGACAGTGAGCATGCTCAGAACAAAAGAACTGTGCT
Organism: Peromyscus eremicus; assembly: GCF_949786415.1. Classification (NCBI taxonomy): domain Eukaryota; kingdom Metazoa; phylum Chordata; class Mammalia; order Rodentia; family Cricetidae; genus Peromyscus; species Peromyscus eremicus. Next base: position 29,325 of record NW_026736544.1, read on the forward strand.
TCCTGCATACACGGGGCATATCTAGTTCAAGTCTGCTTAGGAAACTGACAAGAACAGTAGCTCCTCTTCAGTCCAATACACTGTACTTGCTGGGAGCAGACGCCAGTGCTATTTGCCCTGTGTATGAAAATGGGAGCACAATAGTTACTCTTCTTAACAGAAAACAACAATTGCTCATAGGAGCAGAACCTGCATGTGATTCAACTTCATTTAGGACTGGGAAACAAACACTAGCTCGCCTTACAAGAAACACACTCTGCTTTTGAGAAGAGAGCACTCTTATACTCTACTGTGTTGCCTATGGGGTCCGAACAGTGAGCTAGCTCAGAACAAAAGAACTGTGCTTCCTACACACACGGGCTATATCTAGTTCAACTCTGCTTAGGAAACTGACAAGAACAGTAGATCCTCTTCAGTGCAATACACTGTACATGCTGGGAACAGACCCCAGTGCTACTTGCCCTATGTATGACAATGGGAGCGCAAAAGTGACTCTTCTTACTAGAAAACAACTCTTGCTCGTAGGACCAGAAACTGCATGTGATTCAAACCCCTTTAGGACTGGGAAACAAACACTAGCTCGCGTTACAAGAAACACAATCTGTTTTTGAGAAAAGAGCACTCTTCTACTATACTGTTTTTCCTATTGGGCCACAACAGTGAGCTTGCTCAGAACAAAAGAACTGTGCTTCCTACACACACAGCCATATCTAGTTCAACTCTGCTTAGGAAACTGACAAGAACAGTAGATCCTCTTCAGTCCAATACACTGTACATGCTGAGAACAGACACCTGTGCTATTTGCCCTGTGTATGACAAAGGGAGCACAATAGTGACTCTTCTTACCAGAAAACAACTCTTGCTCGTAGGACCAGAAACTGCATGTGATTCAACTCCATTTTGGATTGGGAAACAATCGCTAGCTCGCATTACAAGAAACACACTCTGCTTTTCAGAAAAGAGCACTCTTCTACTCCACTGTGTTTCCTATGGGGTCCGAACAGTGAGCTTGTTCAGAACAAAAGTACTGTGCTTCCTACAAACTCGGGCCATATCTAGTTCAACTCTGCTTAGGAAACTGACAAGAAAAGTAGCTCCTCTTTAGTCCAATACACTGTACATGCTGGGAACAGACGCCAGTGCTATTTGCACTGTGTATGGCAATGGGAGCCCAAGAGTGACTCTTCTTACCAGAAAACAACTCTTGCTCGTAGGACCAGAAACTGCATGTGATTCAACTCCATTTAGGACTGGGAAACAAATGCTAGCTTGCCTTACAAGAAACACACTCTGCTTTTGAGAAAAGAGCAGTATTCTACTCTAATGTGTTTCCTATAGGGCCAGAACATTGACCTTGCTCAGAATAAAAGAACTGTGCTTCCTACACACACGGGCAATATCAAGTTCAACTCTGCTTAGGAATCTGACAAGAACAGTAGCTCCTCTTCAGTCCAATACACTGTACTTGCTGGGAAAAGTCGCGTGTGCTATTTGCACTGTGTATGAGAAAGGGAGCGCAATAGTTACTTTCCTTACCAGAAAACAACTCTTGCTCGTGGGACCAAAAACTGCATGTGATTCAACTCCATTTAGGACTGGGAAACAAACGCTACCTCGCCTTACAAGAAACACACTCTGTTTTTGAGAAAAGAGCACTCTTCCACTATACAGTTTTTCCTATTGGGCCACAACAGTGAGCTTGCTCAGAAAAAAAGAACTGTGCTTCCTACACACAGGGCCATATCTAGTTAAACTCTGCTTAGGAAACTGACAAGAACAGTAGATCCTCTTCAGTCCAATACACTGTACTTGCTGGGAACAGACGCCAGTGCTATTTGCCCTGTGTATGACAAAGGGAGCACAATAGTGACTCCTCTTACCAGAAAAAAACTCTTGCTCCTAGGAGCAGAAACGGCATGGGATTCAACTACATTTAGGACTGGGAAACAAATGCGAGGAGCCTTACAAGAAACACACTCTGCTTTTGAGAAAAGGGCACTCCTCTACTCTACTGTGTTTCCTATAGGATCAGAACAGTGAGCTTGCTCAGAATAAAAGAACTGTGCTTCCTACATACAAGGGCCATATCTAGTTCTGCTTAGGAAACTGAGAAGAACAGTAGCTCCTCTTCATTCCAATACACTGTACTTGCTGGGAACAGACGCGAGTGCTATTTGCACTGTGTATGGCAATGGGAGCGCAATAGTGGCTTTCTTTACCAGAAAACAACTCTTGCTCGTGGGACCAAAAACTGCATGTGATTCAACTCCATTTAGGACTGGGAAACAAACGCTAGCTCGCCTTACAAGAAACACACTCTGCTTTTGAGAAAAGAGCACTCTTCTACTCTACTGTGTTTCCTATAGGGCCAAAACAGTGAGCTTGCTCAGAACAAACGAACTGTGGTTCCTACACACACGGGCCATATCTAGTTCAACTCTGCTTAGGAATCTGAAAAGAACAGTAGCTCCTCTTCAGTCCAATACACATTACTTGCTTGGAACAGACGCGAGTGCTATTTGCAGTGTGTATGGCAATGAAAGCGCAATAGTGACTCTTCTTACCAGAAAACAACTCTTGCTCATAGGACGAAAAACTGCATGGGATTCAACTACATTTAGGACTGGGAAACAAACGCTAGCGCGCCTTACAAGAAACACACTCTGCTTTTGAGAAAAGAGCACTCTTCTACTCTACTGTGTTTCCTATGGGGTCCGAACATTGAGCTTGCTCAGAAAAAAAGAACTGTGCTTCCTACACATACGGGCCATATCTAGTTCAACTCTGTTTATTAAACTTACAAGAACAATAGCTCCTCTTCAGTACAATACACTGTACTTGCTGGGATCAGACGCGAGTGCTCTTTGCACTGTGCACGGCAATGGGAGTACAATAGTGACTTTCCTTACCAGAAAACAACTCTTGCTCCTGGGACCAACAACTGCATGTGATTCAACTCCATTTAGGACTGGAAAACAAACGCTAGCTCGCCTTACAAGAAACACACTCTGCTTTTGAGAAAAGAGCACTCTTCTACTCTACTGTGTTTCCTGTAGGGCCAGAACAGTGAGCTTGCTCAGAACAAAAGAACTGTGCATCCTAACACACACGGCCATACCTAGTTCAACTCTGCTTAGGAAACTGACAAGAACTGTAGATCATCTTCAGTCCAATACAGTGTACATGCTGCGAACAGACGCCAGTGCTATTTGCCCAGTGTATGACAATGGGAGCGCAATAGTGACTCTTCTTAACAGAAAACAACTCTTGCTCGTAGGACCAGAAACTGCATGTGATTCAACTCCATTTAGGACTGGCAAACAAAAGCTAGCTCGCCTTACAAGAAACACACTCTGCTTTTGAGAAAAGAGCACTCTTCTACTCTACTGTGTTTCCTATAGGGCCAGAAGAGTGAGCTTGCTCAGAACAAAAGAACTGTGCTTCCTACACACGGGCCATATCTAGTTCAACTCTGCTTAGGAAACTGACAAGAACATTAGATCCTCTTCAGTGCAATACACTGTACATGCTGGGAACAGACGCCAGTGCTATTTGCACTGTGTATGGCAATGGGAGCACAATAATGACTCTTCTTACCAGAAAACAACTGTTGCTCGTAGGAAGAGAAACTGCATGTGATTCAACTCCATTTAGGACTGGGAAACAAACGCTAGCTCGCCTTACAAGAAACACACTCTGATTTTGAGAAAAGAGTACTCTTCTACTCTACTGTGTTTCCTAAATGGCCAGGACAGTGAGCATGCTCAGAACAAAAGAACTGTGCTTCCTGCATACACGGGGCATATGTAGTTCAGGTCTGCTTAGGAAACTGACAAGAACAGTAGCTCCTCTTCAGTCCAATACACTGTACTTGCTGGGAGCAGACACCAGTGCTATTTGCCCTGTGTATGACAATGGGAGCACAATAGTGACACTTCTTAACAGAAAACAACACTTGCTCATAGGAGCAGAACCTGCATGTGATTTAACTTCATTTAGGACTGGGAAACAAACACTAGCTCACCTTACAAGAAACACACTCTGCTTTTGAGAAGAGAGCACTCTTATACTCTACTGTGTTGCCTATGGGGTCCGAACAGTGAGCTAGCTAAGAACAAAAGAACTGTGCTTCCTACACACACGGGCTATATCTAGTTCAACTCTGCTTAGGAAACTGACAAGAACAGTAGCTCCTCTTCAGTGCAATACACTGTACATGCTGGGAACAGACCGCAGTGCTACTTGCCCTAAGTATGACAATGGGAGCGCAAAAGTGACTCTTCTTACTAGAAAACAACTCTTGCTCGTAGGACCAGAAACTGCATGTGATTCAACTCCATTTAGGACTGGGAAACAAACACTAGCTCACCTTACAAGAAACACAATCTGTTTTTGAGAAAAGAGCACTCTTCTACTATACTGTTTTTCCTATTGGGCCACAACAGTGAGCTTGCTCAGAACAAAAGAACTGTGCTTCCTACACACACAGCCATATCTAGTACAACTATGCTTAAGAAACTGACAAGAACAGTAGCTCCTCTTCAGTCCAATACAGTGTACATGCTGGGAACACGCCAGTGCTATTTGCTCTGTGTATGACAATGGGAGCGCAATAGTGACTTTCCTTACCAGAAAACAACTCTTGCGTGTAGGACCAGAAACTGCATGTGATTCAATTCCATTTAGGACTTGGAATCAAATGCTAGCTCGCCTTACAAGAAACACACTCTGCTTTTGAGAAAACAGAACTCTTCTACTCTTCTGTGTTTCCTATAGCGCCAGAACAGTGAGCTTGCTCAGAACAAAAGAAATGTGCTTCCTACACACGGCCATATCTCGTTCACTTCTGCTTAATAAACTGACAAGAACAGTAGCTCCTCTTCAGTGCAATACACTGTACATGCTGGGAACAGACCCCAGTGCTACTTGCCCTATGTATGACAATGGGAGCACAAAAGTGACTCTTCTTACTTGAAAACAACTCTTGCTCTAGGACCAGAAACTGCATGTGATTCAAATCCATTTGTGACTGGGAAACAAACACTAGCTCGCCTTACAAGAAACACAATCTGTTTTTGAGAAAAGAGCACTCTCTACTATACTGTTTTTCCTATTGGGCCACAACAGTGAGCTTGCTCAGAACAAAAGAACTGTGCTTCCTACACACACAGCCATATCTAGTTCAACTCTGCTTAGGAAACTGACAAGAACAGTAGATCCTCTTCAGTCCAATACACTGTACATGCTGGGAACACGCCAGTGCTATTTGCCCTGTGTATGACAATGGGAGCGCAATAGTGACTCTTCTTACCAGAAAACAACTCTTGCTCGTAGGACCAGAAACTCCATGTGATTCAACTCCAATTTAGGTTGGGAAACAAACTCTAGCTTGCATTACAAGAAACACACTCTGCTTTTGAGAAAAGAGCACTCTTCTACTCTACTGTGTTTCCTATATGGCCAGAACAGTGAGCTTGCTCAGAACAAAAGAACTGTGCTTCCTACACACACGGGCCATATATAGTTTAACTCTGCTTAGGAAACTGACAAGAACAGTAGCTCCTCTTCAGTCCAATACACTGTACTTGCTGGGAACAGATGCGAGTGCTATTTGAAGTGTGTATGGCAATGGGAGCGCAATAGTGACTTTCCTTACCAGAAAACAACTCTTGCGTGTAGGACCAGAAACTGCATGTGATTCAATTCCATTTCGGACTTGGAATCAAATGCTAGCTCGCCTTACAAGAAACACACTCTGCTTTTGAGAAAACAGAACTCTTCTCCTCTACTGTGTTTCCTATAGCGCCAGAACAGTGAGCTTGCTCAGAACAAAAGAACTGTGCTTCCTACACATGGGGCATATCTAGTTCAAGTCTGCTTAAGAAACTGACAAGAACAGTAGCTCCTCTTCAGTCCAATACACTGTACTTGCTGTGAGCAGACGCCAGTGCTACTTGCCCTGTGTCTGAAAATGGGAGCACAATAGTGACTCTTCTTACCAGAAAACAACTCTCGCTCGTAGGACCAGAAACTGCATGTGTATTTCAACTCCATTTAGGACTGGGAAACAAACGCTAGCTCGCCTTACAAGAAACACACTCTGCTTTTGACAAAAGAGCACTCTTCTACTCTACTGTGTTTCCTATGGGGTCCAAACAGAGACCTTGCTCAGAACAAAAGAACTGTGCTTCCTACACTCGGGCCATATCTAGTTCATCTCTGCTGAGGAAACTGACAAGAGAAGTAGCTCCTCTTCAGTCCAATACACTGTAGTTGCTGGCAACAGACGCCAGTGCTATTTGCACTGTGTATGGCAATGGGAGAGCAATAGTGACTTTCCTTACCAGAAAGCAACTCTTGCTCGTAGGACCAAAAACTGCATGTGATTCAACTCCATTTAGGACTGGGAAACAAATGCTAGCTTGCCTTACAAGTAACACACTCTGCTTTTGAGGAAAGAGCACTCTTCTACTCTACTGTGTTTCCTTTAGCGCCAGAACAGTGAGCTTGTTCAGAACAAAAGAACTGTGCTTCCTGCACACACGGGCCGTATCTAGTTCATCTCTGCTGAGAAAACTGACAAGAGAAGTAGCTCCTCTTCAGTCCAATACACTGTACTTGCTGGCAACAGATGCCAGTGCTATTTGCACTGTGTATGGCAATGGGAGCGCAATAGTGACTCTTCTTACCAGAAAACAACTCTTGCTCGTAGGACCAGAAACTGCATGGGATTCAACTCCATTTAGGACTGGGAAACAAACGCTAGCTAGCCTTACAAGAAACACACTCTGCTTTTGAGAAAAGAGCACTCTTCTACTCTACTGTTTTTCCTATAGTGCCAGAACATTGAGATTGCTGAGAACAAAAGAACTGTGCTTCCTACACACACGGGCCATATCTAGTTCAACTCTGCTTAGGAAACTGACTAGAACAGTAGCTCCTCTTCAGTCCAATACACTGTACTTGCTGGGAACAGACGCGAGGGCTATTTGCAATGTGTACAGCAATGGGAGCACAATAGTGACTCTTCTTACCAGAAAACAACTCTTGCTCATAGGACCAGAAACTGCATGTTATTCAACTCCACTTAGGACTGGGAAACAAACGCTAGCTCACCTTACAAGAAACACACTCTGCTTTTGAGAAAAGAGCACAGTTCTACTCTACTGTGTTTCCTGTAGGGCCAGAACAGTGAGCTTGCTCAAAACAAAAGAATTGTGATTCCTACACACACGGGCTATATCTAGTTCAACTCTGCTTAGGAAACTGACAAGAACAGTAGCTCCTCTTCAGTCCAATACACTGTACATGCTGGAAGCAGACGCGAGTGCTATTTGCGCAGTGTATGGCAAAGGGAGCGAAATAGTGACTCTTCTTACCAGAAAACAACTCTTGGTTGTAGGACCAGAAACTGCATGGGATTCAATTCCGTTTCAGACTGGGAAATAAACACTAGCTAGCCTTACAAGAAAGATACTCTGCTTTTGAGAAAAGAGCACTCTTCTACTCTACTGTGTTTACTATGGGGTCCGAAAATTGAGCTTGCTCAGAACAAAAGAACTGTGCTTCACACACACGGGCCATATCTAGTTCAACTCTGCTTAGGAAACTGACAAGAACAGTAGCTCCTCTTCTGTCCAATACACTGTACTTGCTGGGAACAGACGAGAGTGCTATTTGCACTGTGTTTGACAATGGTAGCACAAAAGTGACTCTTCTTACCAGAAAACAACTCTTGCTAGTAGGACCAGAAACTGCATGTGATTCAACTCCGTTTAGGACTGGGAATCAAACACTAGCTTGCCTTACAAGAAACACACTCCGCTTCTGAGAAAAGAGCACTCTTCTACTCTACTGTGTTTCCTATGGGGTGCAAACAGTGAGCTTGCTCAGAACAAAAGAACTGTGCTTCCTACACGCACGGGCCATATCTAGTTCAGCTCTGCTTAGGAAACTGACAAGAACAGTAGATCCTCTTCAGTCCAATAAACTGTACTGGCTGGGAACAGACGCGAGTGCTATTTGCACTGTGTATGGCAAAGGGAACACAATAGTGTCTTTCCTTTCCAGAAAAAAACTCTTGCTCGTAGGACCAGAAACTGCATGTGATTCAACTCCATTTAGGACTGGGAAACAAACGCAAGCTCGTCTTACAAGAAACACACTCTGCTTTTGAGAAAAGAGCACTCTTCTACTCTACTGTGTTTCTATAGGCCAGAAGAGTGAGCTATCTCAGAACAAAAGAACTGTGCTTCCTACACACATGGGCCATATCTAGTTCCACTCTGCTTAGGAAACTGACAGGAACAGTAGATCATCTTCAGTCCAATACACTGTATATGCTGGGAACAGACGCCAGTGCTATTTGCCCTGTGTATGACAATGGGAGGGCAATAGTGACTCTTCTTACCAGAAAACAACTCTTGCTCATATGATCAGAAACTGCATGTGATTCAACTCCATTTAGGACTGCGAAACAAACACTAGCTCGCCTTACAAGAAACACACTCTGCTTTTGAGAAAAGAGCACTCTTCTATTCTACTGTGTTTCCTATGGGGTCCGAACAGTGAGCTTGCTCAGAACAAAAGAACTGTGCTTCCTACACACACAGAACATATCTAGTTCAACTCTGCTTAGGAAACTGACAAGAGCAGTAGCTCCTCTTCAGTCCAATACACTGTACTTGCTGGGAACATACGCGAGTGCTATTTGCACTGTTTATGGCAGAGGGAGCACAATAGTGACTTTCCTTACCAGAAAACATCCCTTGCTCGTAGGACCAGAAACTGCATGTGATTCCACTCCATTTAGGACTGGGAAACAAACGCTAGCTCGCTTTACAAGAAACACACTCTGCTTTTGAGAAAAGAGCACTCTTCTACTCTACTGTGTTTCCTATAGGGCCAAAAGAGTTTGCTTCCTCAGAACAAAAGAACTGTGCTTCCTACACACACTGGCTATTACTAATTCAACTCTGCTTAGGAAACTGACAAGAACAGTAGCTCCTCTTCAGTCCAATACACTGTATATGCTGGGAACAGACGCCAGTACTATTTGCCCTGTGTATGACAAAGGGAGGGCAATAGTGACTCTTCTTACCAGAAAACAATTCTTGCTACTAGGATCAGAAACTGAATGTGATTCAACTCCATTTAGGACTGGGACAGAAACGCTAGCTCGCCTTACAAGAAACACACTCTGCTTTTGAGAAAAGAGCACTCTTCTACTCTACTGTGTTTCCTATGGGGTCTGAAGAGTGAGCATGCTCAGAACAAAAGAACTGTGCTTCCTACACACACGGGCCATATCTAGTTCAACTCTGCTTAGGAAACTAACAAGAACAGTAGCTCTTCTTCTGTCCAATACACTGTAATTGCAAAGAACGTTAGCGAGTGTTGTTTGCACTGTGTATGGCAATAGGATTGCAATAGTGACTCTTCTTACCAGAAAACAACTCTTGCTCATAGGACCAGAAACTGCATGTAATTCAACTCCATTTAGGACCGGGAAACAAACGCTAGCTCACCTTACAAGAAACACACTTTGCTTTTGAGAAAAGAGCACTCTTCTACTCTTCTGTGTTTCCTATAGGACCAGAACAGTGAGCTTGCTTAGAACAAAAGAACAGTGCTTCCTACACATACGGGCCATATCTAGTTCAACTCTGCTTAGGAAACTGACAAGAGCAGTAGCTCCTCTTCAGTCCAATACACTGTACTTGCTGGGAACAGACACGAGAGCTATTTGCACTGTGTATGGCAAAGGGAGCACAATAGTGACTTTCCTTTCCAGAAAACAACTCTTGCTCGTAGGACCAGAAACTGCATGTGATTCAACTCCATTTAGGACTGGGAAACAAACGCAAGCTCGCCTTACAAGAAACACACTCTGCTTTTGAGAAAAGAGCACTCTTCTACTCTACTGTGTTTCTATAGGCCAGAAGAGTGAGCTAGCTCAGAACAAAAGAACTGTGCTTCCTACACACACGGGCCATATCTAGTTCAACTCTGCTTAGGAAACTGACAAGAACAGTAGATCCTCTTCAGTCCAAACACTTTACATGCTTGGAACAGACGCCAGTGCTATTTGCCCTGTGTATGACAATGGGAGCGCAATAGTGACTCTACTTACCATAAAACAACTCTTGCTCATAGGACCAGAAACTGCATGTGATTGAAATCCATTTAGGACTGGGAAACACGCTAGCTTGCCTTACAAGAAACACATTCTGCTTTTGAGAAAAGAGCACTCTTCTACTCTCCTGTGTTTCCTATAGGGCCAGAAGAGTGAGGTTGCTCAGAACAAAAGAAGTGTACTTCTAAAACACACGGGCCATATCTAGTTCAACTCTGCTTAGGAAACTGACAAGAACAGGAGATCCTCTTCAGTCCAATACACTGTACGTCCTGGGAACAGACGCGAGTCCTATTTGCCCGGTGTATGGCAATGGGAGCACAATAGTGACTCTTCTTCTAGAAAACAAGTCTTTCTTGTAGGACCAGAAACTGCATGTGATTCAACTACATTTAGGACTGGGAAACAAACGCTAGCTCGCCTTACAAGAAACACACTCTGCTTTTGAGAAAAGAGCACTCTTCAATTCTACTGTGTTTCCTATGGGGTCCGAACAGTGAGCTTGCTCAGAACAAAAGAACTGTGCTTCCTACACACACGGGCCATATCTAGTTCAACTCTGCTTAGGAAACTGACAAGAGCAGTAGCTCCTCTTCAGTCCAATACACTGTACTTGCTGGGAACAGACGGGAGTGCTATTTGCACTGTTTATGACAGAGGGAGCACAATAGTGACTTTCCTTACCAGAAAACATCCCTTGCTCGTAGGACCAGAAACTGCATGTGATTCCACTCCATTTAGGACTGGGAAACAAACGCTAGCTCGCTTTACAAGAAACACACTCTGCTTTTGAGAAAAGAGCACTCTTCTACTCTACTGTGTTTCCTATAGGGCCAAAAGAGTTTGCTTCCTCAGAACAAAAGAACTGTGCTTCCTACACACACGGGCTATTACTAATTCAACTCTACTTAGGAAACTGACAAGAACAGTAGCTCCTCTTCAGGCCAATACACTGTACATGCTGGGAACAGACGCCAGTGCTATTTGCCCTGTGTATGACAATGGGAGGGCAATAGTGACTCTTCTTACCAGAAAACAATTCTTGCTACTAGGATCAGAAACTGAATGTGATTCAACTCCATTTAGGACTGGGACAGAAACGCTGGCTCGCCTTACAAGAAACACACTCTGCTTTTGAGAAAAGAGCACTCTTCTACTCTACTGTGTTTCCTATGGTGTCTGAAGAGTGAGCATGCTCAGAACAAAAGAACTGTGCTTCCTACACACACGGGCCATATCTAGTTCAACTCTGCTTCGGAAACTAACAAGAACAGGAGCTCTTCTTCTGTCCAATACACTGTAATTGCAAAGAACATTAGCGAGTGTTGTTTGCACTGTGTATGGCAATAGGATTGCAATAGTGACTCTTCTTACCAGAAAACAACTCTTGCTCATAGGACCAGAAACTGCATGTAATTCAACTCCATTTAGGACTGGGAAACAAACGCTAGCTCACCTTACAAGAAACACACTTTGCTTTTGAGAAAAGAGCACTCTTCTACTCTTCTGTGTTTCTATAGGACCAGAACAGTGAGCTTGCTCAGAACAAAAGAACAGTGCTTCCTACACATACGGGCCATATCTAGTTCAACTCTGCTTGGGAAACTGACAAGAAAAGTAGATCATCTTCAGTCCAATACAATGTACATGCTGGGAACAGACGCCAGTGCTATTTGCCCTGTGTATGACAATGGAAGGGCAATAGTGACTCTTCTTACCAGAAAAAAATCTTGATCGTAGGAACAGAACCTGCATGTGATTCAACTCCATTTAGGACTGGGAAACAAACACTAGCTAGCCTTACGAGAAACACACTCTTCTTTTGAGTAAAGAGCACACTTCTATTCTACTGTGTTTCCTATGGGGTCCGAACAGTGAGCTTGCTCAGAACAAAGAACTGTGCTTCCTACACACACGGGCCATATCTAGTTCAACTCTGCTTAGGAAACTGACAAGAGCAGTAGCTCCTCTTCAGTCCAATACACTGTACTTGCTGGGAACAGACACGAGTGCTATTTGCACTGTGTATGGCAAAGGGAGCACAATAGTGACTTTCCTTTCCAGAAAACAACTCTTGCTCGTAGGACCAGAAACTGCATGTGATTCAACTCCATTTAGGACAGGGAAACAAACGCAAGCTCGCCTTACAAGAAACACACTCTGCTTTTGAGAAAAGAGCACTCTTCTACTCTACTGTGTTTCTATAGGCCAGAAGAGTGAGCTAGCTCAGAACAAAAGAACTGTGCTTCCTACACACACGGGCCATATCTAGTTCAACTCTGCTTAGGAAACTGACAAGAACAGTAGATCCTCTTCAGTCCAATACACCTTACATGCTTGGAACAGACGCCAGTGCTATTTGCCCTGTGTATGACAATGGGAGCGCAATAGTGACTCTACTTACCATAAAACAACTCTTGCTCATAGGACCAGAAACTGCATGTGATTGAAATCCATTTAGGACTGGGAAACACGCTAGCTCACCTTACAAGAAACACATTCTGCTTTTGAGAAAAGAGCACTCTTCTACTCTCCTTGTTTCCTATAGGACCAGAAGAGTGAGGTTGCTCAGAACAAAAGAAGTGTACTTCTAAAACACACGGGCCATATCTAGTTCAACTCTGCTTAGGAAACTGACAAGAACAGGAGATCCTCTTCAGTCCAATACACTGTACGTCCTGGGAACAGACACGAGTCCTATTTGCCCGGTGTATGGCAATGGGAGCACAATAGTGACTCTTCTTCTAGAAAACAAGTCTTTCTTGTAGGACCAGAAACTGCATGTGATTCAACTCCATTTAGGACTGGGAAACAAACGCTAGCTCGCCTTACAAGAAACACACTCTGCTTTTGAGAAAAGAGCACTCTTCTACTCTACTGTGTTTCCTATAGGGCCAAAACAGTGAGCTTGCTCAGAACAAAAGAAATGTGCTTCCTACACACACGGGCCATATCTAGTTCAACTCTGCTTAGGAAACTGACAAGAACAGTAGATCCTCTTCAGTCAAATACACTGTACTTGCTGGGAACAGACGCCAGTGCTATTTGCCCTGTGTATGTCAATGGATGCGCAATAGTGACTCTTCTTACCAGAAAACAACTCTTGCTCCTAGGATCAGAAACTGCATGTGATTCAATTCCATTTAGGACTGGGAAACAAACGCTAGCTCACCTTACAAGAAACACAATCTGATTTTGAGAAAAAAGCACTCTTCTACTCTACTGTGTTTCCTATGGGGTCCGAACAGTGAGCTTGCTCAGAACAAAAGAACTGTGCTTCCTACACACACGGGCCATATCTAGTTCAACTCTGCTTAGGAAACTGACAAGAACAGTAGCTCCTCTTCTGTCCAATACACTGTACTTGCAAAGAACAGTAGAGAGTGTTGTTTGTACTGTGTATGGCAATAGGAGCGCAATAGTGACTCTTCTTACCAGAAAACAACTCTTACTCATAGGACAAGAAACTGCATCTAATTCAACTCCATTTAGGACTGGGAAACAAACGCTAGCTCACCTTACAAGAAACACATCTGCTTTTGAGAAAAGAGCACTCTTCTACTCTACTGTGTTTCCTATAGGACCAAAACATTGAGCTTGCTCAGAACAAAAGAACTGTGCTTCCTACACACACGGGGCCATATCTCATTCAACTCTGCTTAAAAAACTGACAAGAACAGTAGCTCCTCTTCAGTCCAATACACTGTACTTGCTGGGAACAGACGTGAGTGCAATTTGCACTGTTTATGGCAAAGGGAGCACAATAGTGACATTCCTTACCAGAAAACATCCCTTGCTCGTAGGTCCAGAAACTGCATGTGATTCAACTCCATTTTGGACTGGGAAACAAACGCTAGCTCGCCTTACAAGAAACACACTCTGCTTTTGAGAAAAGAGCACTCTTCAATTCTACTGTGTTTCCTATGGGGTCCGAACAGTGAGCTTGCTCAGAACAAAAGAACTGTGCTTCCTACACACACGGGCCATATCTAGTTCAGCTCTGCTTAGGAAACTGACAAGAACAGTAGATCCTCTTCAGTCCAATAAACTGTACTGGCTGGGAACAGACGCGAGTGCTATTTGCACTGTGTATGGCAAAGGGAACACAATAGTGTCTTTCCTTTCCAGAAAAAAACTCTTGCTCGTAGGACCAGAAACTGCATGTGATTCAACTCCATTTAGGACTGGGAAACAAACGCAAGCTCGTCTTACAAGAAACACACTCTGCTTTTGAGAAAAGAGCACTCTTCTACTCTACTGTGTTTCTATAGGCCAGAAGAGTGAGCTAGCTCAGAACAAAAGAACTGTGCTTCCTACACACATGGGCCATATCTAGTTCCACTCTGCTTAGGAAACTGACAGGAACAGTAGATCATCTTCAGTCCAATACACTGTATATGCTGGGAACAGACGCCAGTGCTATTTGCCCTGTGTATGACAATGGGAGGGCAATAGTGACTCTTCTTACCAGAAAACAACTCTTGCTCGTATGATCAGAAACTGCATGTGATTCAACTCCATTTAGGACTGCGAAACAAACACTAGCTCGCCTTACAAGAAACACACTCTGCTTTTGAGAAAAGAGCACTCTTCTATTCTACTGTGTTTCCTATGGGGTCCGAACAGTGAGCTTGCTCAGAAAAAAGAACTGTGCTTCCTACACACACGGGCCATATCTAGTTCAACTCTGCTTAGGAAACTGACAAGAGCAGTAGCTCCTCTTCAGTCCAATACACTGTACTTGCTGGGAACAGACGTGAGTGCTATTTGCACTGTGTATGGCAAGGGGAGCACAATAGTGACTTTCCTTTCCAGAAAAAAACTCTTGCTCGTAGGACCAGAAACTGCATGGGATTCAACTCCGTTTCTGACTGGGAAATAAACACTAGCTAGCCTTACAAGAAACACACTCTGCTTTTGAGAAAAGAGCAATCTTCTACTCTACTGTGTTTACTATGGGGTCCGAAAATTGAGCTTGCTCAGAACAGATGAACTGTGCTTCACACACACAGGCCATATCTAGTTCAACTCTGCTTAGGAAACTGACAAGAACAGCAGCTCCTCTTCTGTCCAATACACTGTACTTGCTGGCAACAGATGCCAGTGCTATTTGCACTGTGTATGGCAATGGGAGCGCAATAGTGACTTTCCTTACCAGAAAGCAACTCTTGCTCGTAGGACCAAAAACTGCATGTGATTCAACTCCATTTAGGACTGGAAAAAAAATGCTAGCTCGCCTTACAAGTAACACACTCTGCTTTTGTGGAAGGAGCACTCTTCTACTCTACTGTGTTTCCTTTAGCGCCAGAACAGTGAGCTTGCTCAGAATAAAACAACTGTGCTTCCTACACACACGGCCAAATCTAGTTCAATTCTCCTTAGGAAACTGACAAGAACAGTAGATCCTCTTCAGTCCAATACACTGTACTTGCTGGGAACAGACGCGAGTACTATTTACACTGTGTATGGCAATGAGAGCACAATTGTGACTCTTAATACCACAAAACAACTCTTGCTCATAGGACCAGAAACTGCATGTGATTCAACTCCATTTAGGACTGGGAAACAAACGCTAGCTCGCCTTACAAGAAACACACTCTGCTTTTGAGAAAAGAGCACTCTTCTACTCTACTGTGTTTCCTATGGGGTCTGAAGAGTGAGCTTACTCAGAACAAAAGAAATGTGCTTCCTACACACACGGGCCATATCTAGTTCAACTCTGCTTAGGAAACTAACAAGAACAGTAGCTCTTCTTTTGTCCAATACACTGTAATTGCAAAGAACATTAGCGAGTGTTGTTTGCACTGTGTATGGCAATAGGATTGCAATAGTGACTCTTCTTACCAGAAAACATCTCTTGCTCATAGGACAAGAAACTGCATCTAATTCAACTCCATTTAGGACTGGGAAACAAACGCTAGCTCACCTTACAAGAAACACACTTTGCTTTTGAGAAAAGAGCACTCTTCTACTCTTCTGTGTTTCCTTTGGACCAGAACAGTGAGCTTGCTCAGTACAAAAGAACAGTGCTTCCTACACATACGGGCCATATCTAGTTCAACTCTGCTTAGGAAACTGACAAGAAAAGTAGATCATCTTCAGTCCAATACAATGTACATGCTGGGAACAGACGCGAGTGCTATTTGCCCTGTGTATGACAATGGGAGGGCAATAGTGACTCTTCTTACCAGAAAAAAATCTTGATCGTAGGACCAGAACCTGCATGTGATTCAACTCCATTTAGGACTGGGAAACAAACACTAGCTAGCCTTACAAGAAACACACTCTTCTTTTGAGTAAAGAGCACACTTCTATTCTACTGTGTTTCCTATGGGGTCCGAACAGTGAGCTTGCTCAGAACAAAGAACTGTGCTTCCTACACACACGGGCCATATCTAGTTCAACTCTGCTTAGGAAACTGACAAGAACAGTAGCTCCTCTTCAGTCCAATACACTGTACTTGCTGGGAACAGACACGAGTGTTATTTGCACTGTGTATGGCAAAGGGAGCACAATAGTGACTTTCCTTTCCAGAAAACAACTCTTCCTCGTAGGACCAGAAACTGCATGTGATTCAACTCCATTTAGGACTGGGAAACAAACGCAAGCTCGTCTTACAAGAAACACACTCTGCTTTTGAGAAAAGAGCACTCTTCTACTCTACTGTGTTTCTATAGGCCAGAAGAGTGAGCTAGCTCAGAACAAAAGAACTGTGCTTCCTACACACATGGGCCATATCTAGTTCCACTCTGCTTAGGAAACTGACAGGAACAGTAGATCATCTTCAGTCCAATACACTGTATATGCTGGGAACAGACGCCAGTGCTATTTGCCCTGTGTATGACAATGGGAGGGCAATAGTGACTCTTCTTACCAGAAAACAACTCTTGCTCATATGATCAGAAACTGCATGTGATTCAACTCCATTTAACTGCGAAACAAACACTAGCTCGCCTTACAAGAAACACACTCTGCTTTTGAGAAAAGAGCACTCTTCTATTCTACTGTGTTTCCTATGTGGTCTGAAGAGTGAGCTTGCTCAGAACAAAAGAACTGTGCTTCCTACACACACGGGCCATATCTAGTTCAACTCTGCTTAGGAAACTAACAAGAACAGTAGCTCTTCTTCTGTCCAATACACTGTAATTGCAAAGAACATTAGCGAGTGTTGTTTGCACTGTGTATGGCAATAGGATTGCAATAGTGACTCTTCTTACCAGAAAACAACTCTTGCTCATAGGACCAGAAACTGCATGTAATTCAACTCCATTTAGGACTGGGAAACAAACGCTAGCTCACCTTACAAGAAACACACTTTGCTTTTGGGAAAAGAGCACTCTTCTACTCTTCTGTGTTTCCTATAGGACCAGAACAGTGAGCTTGCTCAGAACAAAAGAACTGTGGTTCCTACACATACAGGCCATATCTAGTTCAACTCTGCTTAGGAAACTGACAAGAACAGTAGCTCCTCTTCAGTACAATACACTGTACTTGCTGGGAACAGACGCGAGTGCTATTTGCCCTGTGTATGACAATGGGAGGGCAATAGTGACTCTTCTTACCAGAAAAAAATCTTGATCGTAGGACCAGAACCTGCATGTGATTCAACTCCATTTAGGACTGGGAAACAAACACTAGCTAGCCTTACAAGAAACACACTCTTCTTTTGAGTAAAGAGCACACTTCTACTCTACTGTGTTTCCTATAGGGCCAAAACAGTGAGCTTGCTCAGAACAAAAGAAATGTGCTTCCTACACACACGGGCCATATCTAGTTCAACTCTGCTTAGGAAACTGACAAGAACAGTAGATCCTCTTCAGTCAAATACACTGTACTTGCTGGGAACAGACGCCAGTGCTATTTGCCCTGTGTATGTCAATGGGAGCGCAATAGTGACTCTTCTTACCAGAAAACAACTCTTGCTCCTAGGATCAGAAACTGCATGTGATTCAATTCGATTTAGGACTGGGAAACAAACGCTAGCTCGCCTTACAAGAAACACACTCTGCTTTTGAGAAAAGAGCACTCTTCTACTCTACTGTGTTTCTACAGGCCAGAAGAGTGAGCTAGCTCAGAACAAAAGAACTGTGCTTCCTACACACGGGCCATATCTAGTTCAACTCTGCTTAGGAAACTGACAAGAACAGTAGATCCTCTTCAGTCCAATACACTTTACATGCTTGGAACAGACGCCAGTGCTATTTGCCCTGTGTATGACAATGGGAGCGCAATAGTGACTCTACTTACCATAAAACAACTCTTGCTCAAAGGACCAGAAACTGCATGTGATTGAAATCCATTTAGGACTGGGAAACACGCTAGCTCGCCTTACAAGAAACACATTCTGCTTTTGAGAAAAGAGCACTCTTCTACTCTCCTGTGTTTCCTATAGGGCCAGAAGAGTGAGGTTGCTCAGAACAAAAGAAGTGTACTTCTAAAACACACGGGCCATATCTAGTTCAACTCTGCTTAGGAAACTGACAAGAACAGGAGATCCTCTTCAGTCCAATACACTGTACGTCCTGGGAACAGACGCGAGTCCTATTTGCCCGGTGTATGGCAATGGGAGCACAATAGTGACTCTTCTTCTAGAAAACAAGTCTTTCTTGTAGGACCAGAAACTGCATGTGATTCAACTACATTTAGGACTGGGAAACAAACGCTAGCTCGCCTTACAAGAAACACACTCTGCTTTTGAGAAAAGAGCACTCTTCTACTCTACTGTGTTTCCTATAGGGCCAACACAGTGAGCTTGCTCAGAACAAAAGAAATGTGCTTCCTACACACACGGGCCATATCTAGTTCAACTCTGCTTAGGAAACTGACAAGAAGAGTAGATCCTCTTCAGTCAAATACACTGTACTTGCTGGGAACAGACGCCAGTGCTATTTGCCCTGTGTATGTCAATGGGAGCACAATAGTGACTCTTCTTACCAGAAAACAACTCTTGCTCCTAGGATCAGAAACTGCATGTGATTCAATTCCATTTAGGACTGGGAAACAAACGCTAGCTCGCCTTACAAGAAACACACTCTGATTTTGAGAAAAAAGCACTCTTCTACTCTACTGTGTTTCCTATGGGGTCCGAACAGTGAGCTTGCTCAGAACAAAAGAAATGTGCTTCCTACACACACGGGCCATATCTAGTTCAACTCTGCTTAGGAAACTGACAAGAACAGTAGCTCCTCTTCTGTCCAATACACTGTACTTGCAAAGAACAGTAGCGAGTGTTGTTTGTACTGTGTATGGCAATAGGAGCGCAATAGTGACTCTTCTTACCAGAAAACATCTCTTGCTCATAGGACAAGAAACTGCATCTAATTCAACTCCATTTAGGACTGGGAAACAAACGCTAGCTCTCCTTACAAGAAACACACTTTGCTTTTGAGAAAAGAGCACTCTTCTACTCTACTGTGTTTCCTATAGGACCAAAACAGTGAGCTTGCTCAGAACAAAAGAACTGTGCTTCCTACACACACGGGGCCATATCTCATTCAACTCTGCTTAAAAAACTGACAAGAACAGTAGCTCCTCTTCAGTCCAATACACTGTACTTGCTGGGAACAGACGTGAGTGCAATTTGCACTGTTTATGGCAAAGGGAGCACAATAGTGACATTCCTTACCAGAAAACGTCCCTTGCTCGTAGGACCAGAAACTGCATGTGATTCAACTCCATTTTGGACTGGGAAACAAACGCTAGCTCGCCTTACAAGAAACACACTCTGCTTTTGAGAAAAGAGCACTCTTCAATTCTACTGTGTTTCCTATGGGGTCCGAACAGTGAGCTTGCTCAGAACAAAAGAACTGTGCTTCCTACACACACGGGCCATATCTAGTTCAGCTCTGCTTACGAAACTGACAAGAACAGTAGATCCTCTTCAGTCCAATAAACTGTACTGGCTGGGAACAGACGCGAGTGCTATTTGCACTGTGTATGGCAAAGGGAACACAATAGTGTCTTTCCTTTCCAGAAAAAAACTCTTGCTCGTAGGACCAGAAACTGCATGTGATTCAACTCCATTTAGGACTGGGAAACAAACGCAAGCTCGTCTTACAAGAAACACACTCTGCTTTTGAGAAAAGAGCACTCTTCTACTCTACTGTGTTTCTATAGGCCAGAAGAGTGAGCTAGCTCAGAACAAAAGAACTGTGCTTCCTACACACATGGGCCATATCTAGTTCCACTCTGCTTAGGAAACTGACAGGAACAGTAGATCATCTTCAGTCCAATACACTGTATATGCTGGGAACAGACGCCAGTGCTATTTGCCCTGTGTATGACAATGGGAGGGCAATAGTGACTCTTCTTACCAGAAAACAACTCTTGCTCGTATGATCAGAAACTGCATGTGATTCAACTCCATTTAGGACTGCGAAACAAACACTAGCTCGCCTTACAAGAAACACACTCTGCTTTTGAGAAAAGAGCACTCTTCTATTCTACTGTGTTTCCTATGGGGTCCGAACAGTGAGCTTGCTCAGAACAAAGAACTGTGCTTCCTACACACACGGGCCATATCTAGTTCAACTCTGCTTAGGAAACTGACAAGAGCAGTAGCTCCTCTTCAGTCCAATACACTGTACTTGCTGGGAACAGACGTGAGTGCTATTTGCACTGTGTATGGCAAGGGGAGCACAATAGTGACTTTCCTTTCCAGAAAAAAACTCTTGCTCGTAGGACCAGAAACTGCATGGGATTCAACTCCGTTTCTGACTGGGAAATAAACACTAGCTAGCCTTACAAGAAACACACTCTGCTTTTGAGAAAAGAGCAATCTTCTACTCTACTGTGTTTACTATGGGGTCCGAAAATTGAGCTTGCTCAGAACAGATGAACTGTGCTTCACACACACAGGCCATATCTAGTTCAACTCTGCTTAGGAAACTGACAAGAACAGCAGCTCCTCTTCTGTCCAATACACTGTACTTGCTGGCAACAGATGCCAGTGCTATTTGCACTGTGTATGGCAATGGGAGCGCAATAGTGACTTTCCTTACCAGAAAGCAACTCTTGCTCGTAGGACCAAAAACTGCATGTGATTCAACTCCATTTAGGACTGGAAAAAAAATGCTAGCTCGCCTTACAAGTAACACACTCTGCTTTTGTGGAAGGAGCACTCTTCTACTCTACTGTGTTTCCTTTAGCGCCAGAACAGTGAGCTTGCTCAGAACAAAAGAACTGTGCTTCCTACACACACGGCCAAATCTAGTTCAATTCTCCTTAGGAAACTGACAAGAACAGTAGATCCTCTTCAGTCCAATACACTGTACTTGCTGGGAACAGTCGCGAGTACTATTTACACTGTGTATGGCAATGAGAGCACAATTGTGACTCTTTATACCACAAAACAACTCTTGCTCATAGGACCAGAAACTGCATGTGATTCAACTCCATTTAGGACTGGGAAACAAACGCTAGCTCGCCTTACAAGAAACACACTCTGCTTTTGAGAAAAGAGCACTCTTCTACTCTACTGTGTTTCCTATGGGGTCTGAAGAGTGAGCTTGCTCAGAACAAAAGAAATGTGCTTCCTACACACACGGGCCATATCTAGTTCAACTCTGCTTAGGAAACTAACAAGAACAGTAGCTCTTCTTCTGTCCAATACACTGTAATTGCAAAGAACATTAGCGAGTGTTGTTTGCACTGTGTATGGCAATAGGATTGCAATAGTGACTCTTCTTACCAGAAAACAACTCTTGCTCATAGGACCAGAAACTGCATGTAATTCAACTCCATTTAGGACTGGGAAACAAACGCTAGCTCACCTTACAAGAAACACACTTTGCTTTTGAGAAAAGAGCACTCTTCTACTCTTCTGTGTTTCCTATAGGACCAGAACAGTGAGCTTGCTCAGAACAAAAGAACAGTGCTTCCTACACATACGGGCCATATCTAGTTCAACTCTGCTTAGGAAACTGACAAGAAAAGTAGATCATCTTCAGTCCAATACAATGTACATGCTGGGAACAGACGCGAGTGCTATTTGCCCTGTGTATGACAATGGGAGGGCAATAGTGACTCTTCTTACCAGAAAAAAATCTTGATCGTAGGACCAGAATCTGCATGTGATTCAACTCCATTTAGGACTGGGAAACAAACACTAGCTAGCCTTACAAGAAACACACTCTTCTTTTGAGTAAAGAGCACACTTCTATTCTACTGTGTTTCCTATGGGGTCCGAACAGTGAGCTTGCTCAGAACAAAGAACTGTGCTTCCTACACACACGGGCCATATCTAGTTCAACTCTGCTTAGGAAACTGACAAGAACAGTAGCTCCTCTTCAGTCCAATACACTGTACTTGCTGGGAACAGACACGAGTGTTATTTGCACTGTGTATGGCAAAGGGAGCACAATAGTGACTTTCCTTTCCAGAAAACAACTCTTGCTCGTAGGACCAGAAACTGCATGTGATTCAACTCCATTTAGGACTGGGAAACAAACGCAAGCTCGTCTTACAAGAAACACACTCTGCTTTTGAGAAAAGAGCACTCTTCTACTCTACTGTGTTTCTATAGGCCAGAAGAGTGAGCTAGCTCAGAACAAAAGAACTGTGCTTCCTACACACATGGGCCATATCTAGTTCCACTCTGCTTAGGAAACTGACAGGAACAGTAGATCATCTTCAGTCCAATACACTGTATATGCTGGGAACAGACGCCAGTGCTATTTGCCCTGTGTATGACAATGGGAGGGCAATAGTGACTCTTCTTACCAGAAAACAACTCTTGCTCGTATGATCAGAAACTGCATGTGATTCAACTCCATTTAACTGCGAAACAAACACTAGCTCGCCTTACAAGAAACACACTCTGCTTTTGAGAAAAGAGCACTCTTCTATTCTACTGTGTTTCCTATGGGGTCCGAACAGTGAGCTTGCTCAGAACAAAGAACTGTGCTTCCTACACACACGGGCCATATCTAGTTCAACTCTGCTTAGGAAACTGACAAGAGCAGAAGCTCCTCTTCAGTCCAATACACTGTACTTGCTGGGAACAGACGTGAGTGCTATTTGCACTGTGTATGGCAAGGGGAGCACAATAGTGACTTTCCTTTCCAGAAAAAAACTCTTGCTTGTAGGACCAGAAACTGCATGGGATTCAACTCCGTTTCTGACTGGGAAATAAACACTAGCTAGCCTTACAAGAAACACACTCTGCTTTTGAGAAAAGAGCAATCTTCTACTCTACTGTGTTTACTATGGGGTCCGAAAATTGAGCTTGCTCAGAACAGATGAACTGTGCTTCACACACACGGGCCATATCTAGTTCAACTCTGCTTAGGAAACTGACAAGAACAGCAGCTCCTCTTCTGTCCAATACACTGTACTTGCTGGCAACAGATGCCAGTGCTATTTGCACTGTGTATGGCAATGGGATCGCAATAGTGACTTTCCTTACCAGAAAGCAACTCTTGCTCATAGGACCAGAAACTGCATGTGATTGAACTCCATTTAGGACTGGGAAACAAACGCTAGCTCGCCTTACAAGAAACACATTCTGCTTTTGAGAAAAGAGCACTCTTCTACTCTCCTGTGTGTCCTATAGGGCTAGAAGAGTGAAGTTGCTCAGAACAAAAGAAGTGTACTTCAAAAACACACGGGCCATATCTACTTCAACTCTGCTTAGGAAACTGACAAGAACAGTAGATCCTCTTCAGTCCAATACACTGTACTTGCTGGGAACAGACGCCAGTGCTATTTGCCCTGTGTATGTCAATGGGAGCACAATAGTGACTCTTCTTACCAGAAAACAACTCTTGCTACTAGGATCAGAAACTGCATGTGATTCAATTCCATTTAGGACTGGGAAACAAACGCTAGCTCGCCTTACAAGAAACACACTCTGATTTTGAGAAAAAAACACTCTTCTACTCTACTGTGTTTCCTATGGGGTCCGAACAGTGAGCTTGCTCAGAACAAAAGAACTGTGCTTCCTACACACACGGGTCGTATCTAGTTCAACTCTGCTTATGAAACTGACAAGAACAGTAGCTCCTCTTCTGTCCAATACACTGTACTTGCAAAGAACAGTAGAGAGTGTTGTTTGTACTGTGTATGGCAATAGGAGCGCAATAGTGACTCTTCTTACCAGAAAACAACTCTTGCTCATAGGACAAGAAACTGCATCTAATTCAACTCCATTTAGGACTGGGAAACAAACGCTAGCTCAACTTACAAGAAACACATCTGATTTTGAGAAAAGAGCACTCTTCTACTCTACTGTGTTTCCTATAGGACCAAAACAGTGAGCTTGCTCAGAACAAAAGAACTGTGCTTCCTACACACACGGGGCCATATCTCATTCAACTCTGCTTAAAAAACTGACAAGAACAGTAGCTCCTCTTCAGTCCAATACACTGTACTTGCTGGGAACAGACGTGAGTGCAATTTGCACTGTTTATGGCAAAGGGAGCACAATAGTGACATTCCTTACCAGAAAACATCCCTTGCTCGTAGGACCAGAAACTGCATGTGATTCAACTCCATTTTGGACTGGGAAACAAACGCTAGCTCGCCTTACAAGAAACACACTCTGCTTTTGAGAAAAGAACACTCTTCAATTCTACTGTGTTTCCTTTGGGGTCCGAACAGTGAGCTTGCTCAGAACAAAAGAACTGTGCTTCCTACACACACGGGCCATATCTAGTTCAACTCTGCTTAGGAAACTGACAAGAACAGTAGCTCCTCTTCTGTCCAATACACTGTACTTGCAAAGAACTGTAGCGAGAGTTGTTTGCACTGTGTATGGCAATAGGATTGCAATAGTGACTCTTCTTACCAGAAAACAACTCTTGCTCTTAGGACAAGAAACTGCATGGGATTCAACTCCATTTCGGACTGGGAAACAAATGCTAGCTCGCCTTACAAGAAACACACTCTGCTTTTGAGAAAAGAGCACTGTTCTATTCTATTGTGTTTCCTATAGGGCCAAAACAGTGAGCTTGCTCAGAACAAAAGAACTGTGCTTCCTACACACACGGTCATATCTAGTTCAATTCTGCTTAAAAAACTGACAAGAATAGTAGATCCTCTTCAGTCCAATACACTGTACTTGCTGGGAACAGACGCGAGTGCTATTTGCCCTGTGTATGACAATGGGAGCGCAATAGAGACTCTTCTTACCAGAAAACAACTCTTGCTCATAGGACCAGAAACTGCATGGGATTCAATTCCATTTCTGACTGGGAAACAAACACTAGCTCGCCTTACAAGAAACACACTCTGCTTTTGAGAAAAGAGCACTCTTCTACTCTACAGTGATTCCTATGGGATCCGAACAGTGAGCTTGCTCAGAACAAAAGAACTGTTCTTCCTACACACACGGGCCATATCTAGTTCAATTCTGCTTAGGAAACTGACAAGAACAGTAGCTCCTCCTCAGTCCAATACACTGTACTTGCTGCGAACAGACGCGAGTGCTATTTGCACTGTGTATGGCAATGGGAGCGCAATAGTGACTTTCCTTACTAGAAAACAACTCTTGCTCGTAGGACCAAAAACTGCTTGTGATTCAACCCCATTTAGGACTGGGAAACAAACGCTAGCTCGCCTTACAAGAAACACACTCTGCTTTTGAGAAAAGAGCACTCTTCTACTCTACTGTGTTTCCTATAGGGCCAGAACAGTGAGCTTGCTCAGAACAAAAGAACTGTGCTTCCTACACACAGGGGCCATATCTAGTTCAACTCTGCTTAGGAAACTGACAAGTACAGTAGCTCCTTTTCTGTCCAATACACTGTACTTGCAAAGAACAGTAGCGAGTGTAGTTTGCACTGTGCATGGCAATAGGAGCGTAATAGTGACTCTTCTTAACAGAAAACAACTCTTGCTCATAGGACAAGAAACTGCATGTAATTCAACTCCATTTAGGACTGGGAAACAAACGCTAGCTCACCTTACAAGAAACACACTCTGCTTTTGAGAAAAGAGCACTCTTCTACTCTTCTGTGTTTCCTATAGGACCAAAACAGTGAGCTTGCTCAGAACAAAAGAACTGTGCTTCCTACACACACGGGCCATATCTCGTTCAACTCTGCTTAGGAAACTGACAAGAACAGTAGATCCTCTTCAGTCCAATACACTGTACTTGCTGGGAAGAGACGCGAGTGCTATTTGCACTGTTTATGGCAAAGGGAGCACAACAGTGTCTTTCCTTACCAGAAAACATCCCTTGCTCGTAGGACCAAAAACTGCATGTGATTCAACTCCATTTAGGACTGGGAAACAAACGCTAGCTAACCTTACAAGAAACACACTCTGCTCTTGAGAAAAGAGCACTCTTCTACTCTATTGTGTTTCCTATAGGGCAGAAGAGTGAGCTTGCTCAGAACAAAAGAACTGTGCTTCCTACACACACGGGCCATATCTAGATAAATTCGGCATAGGAAACTGACTAGGACAGTAGATCCTCTTGAGTCCAATACACTGTATGCTGGGAACAGACGCCAGTGCTATTTGCCCTGTGTATGACAATGGGAGCACAATAGTGACTCTGCTTACCAGAAAACAACTCTTGCTCGTAGGACTAGAAACTGCATGTGATTCAACTCCATTTAGGACTGAAAAACAAATGATAGCTCGCCTTACAAGAAACACACACTGCTTTTGAGAAAAGGGCACTCTTCTACTCTACTGTGTTTCTTATGGGGTCAGAACAGTGAGCTTGCTCAGAACAAAAGAACTATTCTTCCTACACACACGGGCCATATCTAGATCAATTCTGCTTAGGAAACTAACAAGGACAGGAGATCCTCTTCAGTCAAATACACTGTACATGCTCGGAACAGACGCCAGTGCTATTTGCCCTGTGAATGACAATGGGAGCACAATAGTGACTCTTCTTACCTAAAACAACTCTTGCTCGTAGGACCAGAGACTGCATGTGATTCAACTCCATATAGGACTGGGAAACCAACGATAGCTCGCCTTACAAGAAACACACTCTGCTTTTGAGAAAAGGACACTCTTCTACTCTAATGTGTTTCCTATAGGGCCAAAACAGTGAGCTTGCTCAGAACCAAAGAACTGTGCTTCCTACACACACGGCCATATTTTGTTCAACTCCACTTAGGAAACTGACAAGAACAGTAGATCCTCTTCAGTCCAATACACTGTACATGCTGGGAAAGGACGCCAGTGCTATTTGTCCTGTGTATGACAATGGGAGCGCAATAGTGACTCTTCTTACCAGAAAACAACTCTTGCTTGTAGGACCAGAAACTGCATGTGATTCAACTCCATTTAGGACTGGGAAACAAACACTAGCTCGCCTTACAAGAAACACACTCTGCTTTGAGAAAAGAGCACTCTTCTACTCTACTGTGTTTCCTTTAGGGCCAGAATAGTGAGCTTGCTCAGAACAAAAGTACTGTGTTTCCTACACACACGGGCTATATCTAGTTCAACTCTGCTTAGGAAACTGACAAGGACAGTAGATCCTCTTGAGTCCAATACACTGTATGCTGGCAACACAAGCGAGTGCTATTTGCCCTGTGTATGACAATGGGAGCGCAATAGTGACTCTTCTTACCAGAAAACAACTCTTGCTCATAGGACCAGAAACTGCATGTGATTCAACTCCATTTAGGACTTCAAAACAAACGTTAGCTCGCCTTACAAGAAACACACTCTGCATTTGAGAAAAGAGCACTCTTCTACTCTACTGTGTTTCCTTTGGGGTCCAAACAGTGAGCTTGCTCAGAACAAAAGAACTGTGCTTCCTACACACACGGGCCATATCTAGTTCAACTCTGCTTAGGAAACTGACAAGAACAGTAGCTCCTCTTCAGTCCAATACACTGTACTTGCAGGGAACAGACGCGAGTGCTATTTGCCCTCTACATGGCAATGGGAGCACAATAGTGACTCTTCTCACCAGAAAACACCTCTTGCTCTTAGGACCAGAAACTGCAAGGGATTCAACTCCATTTCATACTGGGAAACAAACTCTAGCTCGCCTTACAAGAAACACACTCTGCATTTGAGAAAAGAGCACTCTTCTACTCTACTGTGTTTCCTATGGTGTCTGAACAGTGAGCTTGCTCAGAACAAAAGAACTGTGCTTCCTACACTCAGGGGCCATATCTAGTTCAACTCTGCTTAGGAAACTGACAAGAACAGTAGCTCATCTTCAGTCCAATACACTGTCCTTGCTGGGAACAGACGCGAGTGCTATTTGCATTGTGTATGGCAATGGGAACGCAACAGTGACTCTTCTTACCAGAAAACAAATCTTGCTCGTAGGACCCAAAACTACATGTAATTCAACTCCATTTAGGACTGGGAAACAAACGCTAGCACGCCTTACAAGAAACACACTCTACTTTTGAGAAAAGAGCACTCTTCTACTCTATTGTGTTTCCTATAGGGCCAAAACAGTGAGCTTGCTCAGAATAAAAGAACTGTGCTTCCTACACACACGGTCATATCTAGTTCAATTCTGCTTAAAAAACTGCCAAGAATAGTAGATCCTCTTCAGTCCAATACCTGTTCTTGCTTGGAAAAGATGCGAGTGCTATTTGCCCTGTGTATGACAATATGAGCGCAATAGTGACTGCTCTTAGCTGAAAACAACTCTTGCTCATAGGAGCAGTAACTGCATGTGATTCAACTCCATTTACGACTGCAAAACAAACGCTAGCTCGCCTTACAAGAAACACACTCTTTTTGAGAAAAGAGCCCTCTTCTACTCTAAAGTGTTTCCTATGGGGTCCGAATATTGAGCTTGCTCAGTACAAAATAACTGCGCTTCCTACACACACGGGCCATATCTAGTTCAACTCTGCTTAGGAAACTGACAAGAACAGTAGCTGCTCTTCAGTCCAATGCACTGTACTTGCTGGGAACAGATGCGAGTGCTATTTGCACTGTGTATGGCAATGGGAGTGCAATGTGACTTTCCTTACCAGAAAACAACTCTTGCTCATGGGACCAAAAACTGCATGTGATTCAACTCCATTTAGGACTGGGAAACAAACACTAGCTCGCCTTACAAACACTACTTACAAACACAGTGTTTCTACAGAAACACACTCTGCTTTTGAGAAAAGAGCACTCTTCTACACTACTGTGTTTCCTATAGGGCCAGAATAGTGAGCTTCCTCAGAAAAAAAGAACTGTGCTTCCTACACAAACGGCATTATCTAGTTCAATTCTGCTTGGGAAACTGACATGAACAGTAGATCATCTTCATTCCAATATACTGTACATGCTGGGAATAGACGCCAGTGCTATTTGCCCTGTGTTTGACAAAGGGAGTGCAACAGTGACTCTTCTTACCAGAAAACAACTCTTGCTCGTAGGACTAGAAACTGCATGTGATTCAACTCCATTTCGGACTGGGAAACAAACGCTAGCTCGCCTTACAAGAAAAACACTCTGCTTTTGAGAAAACAGCACTCTTCTACTCTACTGTGTTTCCTATGGGGTCTGAACAGTGTGCTTGCTCAGAACAAAAGAACTGTGTGCTTCCTACACACAGGGGTCATATCTAGTTCAAATCTGCTTAGGAAACTGACAAGAACAGTAGCTCCTCCTCAGTCCAATACACTGTACTTGCTGCGAACAGACGCGAGTGCTATTTGCACTGTGTATGGCAATGGGAGCGCAATAGTGACTCTTCTTACCAGAAAACAACTCTTGCTCGTAGGACCAGAAACTGCATGGGATTCAACTCCATTTAGGACTGGGAAACAAACGCTAGCTCGCCTTACAAGAAACACACTCTGCTTTTGAGAAAAGAGGACTCTTCTACTCTACAGTGTTTCCTATGGGGTCCGAACAGTGAGCTTGCTCAGAACAAAAGAACTGTGCTTCCTAAACACACGGGCCATATCTAGTTCAACTCCACTGGAAACTGACAAGAACAGTAGCTCCTCTTCAGTCCACTACACTGTACTTAACGGGAACAGATGCGACTGCTATTTGCACTGTGTATGGCAATGGGAGCGCAATAGTGACTTTCCTTACCAGAAAACAACTCTTGCTCGTAGGACCAAAAACTGCTTGTGATTCAACCCCATTTAGGACTGGGAAACAAACACTAGCTCGCCTTACAAGAAACACACTCTGCTTTTGAGAAAAGAGCACTCTTCTACTCTACTGTGTTTCCTATAGGGCCAGAACAGTGAGCTTGCTCAGAACAAAAGAACTGTGCTTCCTACACACAGGGGCCATATCTAGTTCAACTCTGCTTAGGAAACTGACAAGTACAGTAGCTCCTTTTCTGTCCAATACACTGTACTTGCAAAGAACAGTAGCGAGTGTAGTTTGCACTGTGCATGGCAATAGGAGCGTAATAGTGACTCTTCTTAACAGAAAACAACTCTTGCTCATAGGACAAGAAACTGCATGTAATTCAACTCCATTTAGGACTGGGAAACAAACGCTAGCTCACCTTACAAGAAACACACTCTGCTTTTGAGAAAAGAGCACTCTTCTACTCTTCTGTGTTTCCTATAGGACCAAAACAGTGAGCTTGCTCAGAACAAAAGAACTGTGCTTCCTACACACACGGGCCATATCTCGTTCAACTCTGCTTAGGAAACTGACAAGAACAGTAGATCCTCTTCAGTCCAATACACTGTACTTGCTGGGAAGAGACGCGAGTGCTATTTGCACTGTTTATGGCAAAGGGAGCACAACAGTGTCTTTCCTTACCAGAAAACATCCCTTGCTCGTAGGACCAAAAACTGCATGTGATTCAACTCCATTTAGGACTGGGAAACAAACGCTAGCTAACCTTACAAGAAACACACTCTGCTCTTGAGAAAAGAGCACTCTTCTACTCTATTGTGTTTCCTATAGGGCAGAAGAGTGAGCTTGCTCAGAACAAAAGAACTGTGCTTCCTACACACACGGGCCATATCTAGATAAATTCGGCATAGGAAACTGACTAGGACAGTAGATCCTCTTGAGTCCAATACACTGTATGCTGGGAACAGACGCCAGTGCTATTTGCCCTGTGTATGACAATGGGAGCACAATAGTGACTCTGCTTACCAGAAAACAACTCTTGCTCGTAGGACTAGAAACTGCATGTGATTCAACTCCATTTAGGACTGAAAAACAAATGATAGCTCGCCTTACAAGAAACACACACTGCTTTTGAGAAAAGGGCACTCTTCTACTCTACTGTGTTTCTTATGGGGTCAGAACAGTGAGCTTGCTCAGAACAAAAGAACTATTCTTCCTACACACACGGGCCATATCTAGATCAATTCTGCTTAGGAAACTAACAAGGACAGGAGATCCTCTTCAGTCAAATACACTGTACATGCTCGGAACAGACGCCAGTGCTACTTGCCCTGTGTATGACAATGGGAGCACAATAGTGACTCTTCTTACCTAAAACAACTCTTGCTCGTAGGACCAGAGACTGCATGTGATTCAACTCCATATAGGACTGGGAAACCAACGATAGCTCGCCTTACAAGAAACACACTCTGCTTTTGAGAAAAGGACACTCTTCTACTCTAATGTGTTTCCTATAGGGCCAAAACAGTGAGCTTGCTCAGAACCAAAGAACTGTGCTTCCTACACACACGGCCATATTTTGTTCAACTCCACTTAGGAAACTGACAAGAACAGTAGATCCTCTTCAGTCCAATACACTGTACATGCTGGGAAAGGACGCCAGTGCTATTTGTCCTGTGTATGACAATGGGAGCGCAATAGTGACTCTTCTTACCAGAAAACAACTCTTGCTTGTAGGACCAGAAACTGCATGTGATTCAACTCCATTTAGGACTGGGAAACAAACACTAGCTCGCCTTACAAGAAACACACTCTGCTTTGAGAAAAGAGCACTCTTCTACTCTACTGTGTTTCCTTTAGGGCCAGAATAGTGAGCTTGCTCAGAACAAAAGTACTGTGTTTCCTACACACACGGGCTATATCTAGTTCAACTCTGCTTAGGAAACTGACAAGGACAGTAGATCCTCTTGAGTCCAATACACTGTATGCTGGCAACACAAGCGAGTGCTATTTGCCCTGTGTATGACAATGGGAGCGCAATAGTGACTCTTCTTACCAGAAAACAACTCTTGCTCATAGGACCAGAAACTGCATGTGATTCAACTCCATTTAGGACTTCAAAACAAACGTTAGCTCGCCTTACAAGAAACACACTCTGCATTTGAGAAAAGAGCACTCTTCTACTCTACTGTGTTTCCTTTGGGGTCCAAACAGTGAGCTTGCTCAGAACAAAAGAACTGTGCTTCCTACACACACGGGCCATATCTAGTTCAACTCTGCTTAGGAAACTGACAAGAACAGTAGCTCCTCTTCAGTCCAATACACTGTACTTGCAGGGAACAGACGCGAGTGCTATTTGCCCTCTACATGGCAATGGGAGCACAATAGTGACTCTTCTCACCAGAAAACACCTCTTGCTCTTAGGACCAGAAACTGCAAGGGATTCAACTCCATTTCATACTGGGAAACAAACTCTAGCTCGCCTTACAAGAAACACACTCTGCATTTGAGAAAAGAGCACTCTTCTACTCTACTGTGTTTCCTATGGTGTCTGAACAGTGAGCTTGCTCAGAACAAAAGAACTGTGCTTCCTACACTCAGGGGCCATATCTAGTTCAACTCTGCTTAGGAAACTGACAAGAACAGTAGCTCATCTTCAGTCCAATACACTGTCCTTGCTGGGAACAGACGCGAGTGCTATTTGCACTGTGTATGGCAATGGGAACGCAACAGTGACTCTTCTTACCAGAAAACAAATCTAGCTCGTAGGACCCAAAACTACATGTAATTCAACTCCATTTAGGACTGGGAAACAAACGCTAGCACGCCTTACAAGAAACACACTCTACTTTTGAGAAAAGAGCACTCTTCTACTCTATTGTGTTTCCTATAGGGCCAAAACAGTGAGCTTGCTCAGAATAAAAGAACTGTGCTTCCTACACACACGGTCATATCTAGTTCAATTCTGCTTAAAAAACTGCCAAGAATAGTAGATCCTCTTCAGTCCAATACCTGTTCTTGCTTGGAAAAGATGCGAGTGCTATTTGCCCTGTGTATGACAATATGAGCGCAATAGTGACTGCTCTTAGCTGAAAACAACTCTTGCTCATAGGAGCAGTAACTGCATGTGATTCAACTCCATTTACGACTGCAAAACAAACGCTAGCTCGCCTTACAAGAAACACACTCTTTTTGAGAAAAGAGCCCTCTTCTACTCTAAAGTGTTTCCTATGGGGTCCGAATATTGAGCTTGCTCAGTACAAAATAACTGCGCTTCCTACACACACGGGCCATATCTAGTTCAACTCTGCTTAGGAAACTGACAAGAACAGTAGCTGCTCTTCAGTCCAATGCACTGTACTTGCTGGGAACAGATGCGAGTGCTATTTGCACTGTGTATGGCAATGGGAGTGCAATGTGACTTTCCTTACCAGAAAACAACTCTTGCTCATGGGACCAAAAACTGCATGTGATTCAACTCCATTTAGGACTGGGAAACAAACACTAGCTCGCCTTACAAACACTACTTACAAACACAGTGTTTCTACAGAAACACACTCTGCTTTTGAGAAAAGAGCACTCTTCTACACTACTGTGTTTCCTATAGGGCCAGAATAGTGAGCTTCCTCAGAAAAAAAGAACTGTGCTTCCTACACAAACGGCATTATCTAGTTCAATTCTGCTTGGGAAACTGACATGAACAGTAGATCATCTTCATTCCAATATACTGTACATGCTGGGAATAGACGCCAGTGCTATTTGCCCTGTGTTTGACAAAGGGAGTGCAACAGTGACTCTTCTTACCAGAAAACAACTCTTGCTCGTAGGACTAGAAACTGCATGTGATTCAACTCCATTTCGGACTGGGAAACAAACGCTAGCTCGCCTTACAAGAAAAACACTCTGCTTTTGAGAAAACAGCACTCTTCTACTCTACTGTGTTTCCTATGGGGTCTGAACAGTGTGCTTGCTCAGAACAAAAGAACTGTGTGCTTCCTACACACAGGGGTCATATCTAGTTCAAATCTGCTTAGGAAACTGACAAGAACAGTAGCTCCTCCTCAGTCCAATACACTGTACTTGCTGCGAACAGACGCGAGTGCTATTTGCACTGTGTATGGCAATGGGAGCGCAATAGTGACTCTTCTTACCAGAAAACAACTCTTGCTCGTAGGACCAGAAACTGCATGGGATTCAACTCCATTTAGGACTGGGAAACAAACGCTAGCTCGCCTTACAAGAAACACACTCTGCTTTTGAGAAAAGAGGACTCTTCTACTCTACAGTGTTTCCTATGGGGTCCGAACAGTGAGCTTGCTCAGAACAAAAGAACTGTGCTTCCTAAACACACGGGCCATATCTAGTTCAACTCCACTGGAAACTGACAAGAACAGTAGCTCCTCTTCAGTCCACTACACTGTACTTAATGGGAACAGATGCGACTGCTATTTGCACTGTGTATGGCAATGGGAGCGCAATAGTGACTTTCCTTACCAGAAAACAACTCTTGCTCGTAGGACCAAAAACTGCTTGTGATTCAACCCCATTTAGGACTGGGAAACAAACACTAGCTCGCCTTACAAGAAACACACTCTGCTTTTGAGAAAAGAGCACTCTTCTACTCTACTGTGTTTCCTATAGGGCCAGAACAGTGAGCTTGCTCAGAACAAAAGAACTGTGCTTCCTACACACAGGGGCCATATCTAGTTCAACTCTGCTTAGGAAACTGACAAGTACAGTAGCTCCTTTTCTGTCCAATACACTGTACTTGCAAAGAACAGTAGCGAGTGTAGTTTGCACTGTGCATGGCAATAGGAGCGTAATAGTGACTCTTCTTAACAGAAAACAACTCTTGCTCATAGGACAAGAAACTGCATGTAATTCAACTCCATTTAGGACTGGGAAACAAACGCTAGCTCACCTTACAAGAAACACACTCTGCTTTTGAGAAAAGAGCACTCTTCTACTCTTCTGTGTTTCCTATAGGACCAAAACAGTGAGCTTGCTCAGAACAAAAGAACTGTGCTTCCTACACACACGGGCCATATCTCGTTCAACTCTGCTTAGGAAACTGACAAGAACAGTAGATCCTCTTCAGTCCAATACACTGTACTTGCTGGGAAGAGACGCGAGTGCTATTTGCACTGTTTATGGCAAAGGGAGCACAACAGTGTCTTTCCTTACCAGAAAACATCCCTTGCTCGTAGGACCAAAAACTGCATGTGATTCAACTCCATTTAGGACTGGGAAACAAACGCTAGCTAACCTTACAAGAAACACACTCTGCTCTTGAGAAAAGAGCACTCTTCTACTCTATTGTGTTTCCTATAGGGCAGAAGAGTGAGCTTGCTCAGAACAAAAGAACTGTGCTTCCTACACACACGGGCCATATCTAGATAAATTCGGCATAGGAAACTGACTAGGACAGTAGATCCTCTTGAGTCCAATACACTGTATGCTGGGAACAGACGCCAGTGCTATTTGCCCTGTGTATGACAATGGGAGCACAATAGTGACTCTGCTTACCAGAAAACAACTCTTGCTCGTAGGACTAGAAACTGCATGTGATTCAACTCCATTTAGGACTGAAAAACAAATGATAGCTCGCCTTACAAGAAACACACACTGCTTTTGAGAAAAGGGCACTCTTCTACTCTACTGTGTTTCTTATGGGGTCAGAACAGTGAGCTTGCTCAGAACAAAAGAACTATTCTTCCTACACACACGGGCCATATCTAGATCAATTCTGCTTAGGAAACTAACAAGGACAGGAGATCCTCTTCAGTCAAATACACTGTACATGCTCGGAACAGACGCCAGTGCTACTTGCCCTGTGTATGACAATGGGAGCACAATAGTGACTCTTCTTACCTAAAACAACTCTTGCTCGTAGGACCAGAGACTGCATGTGATTCAACTCCATATAGGACTGGGAAACCAACGATAGCTCGCCTTACAAGAAACACACTCTGCTTTTGAGAAAAGGACACTCTTCTACTCTAATGTGTTTCCTATAGGGCCAAAACAGTGAGCTTGCTCAGAACCAAAGAACTGTGCTTCCTACACACACGGCCATATTTTGTTCAACTCCACTTAGGAAACTGACAAGAACAGTAGATCCTCTTCAGTCCAATACACTGTACATGCTGGGAAAGGACGCCAGTGCTATTTGTCCTGTGTATGACAATGGGAGCGCAATAGTGACTCTTCTTACCAGAAAACAACTCTTGCTTGTAGGACCAGAAACTGCATGTGATTCAACTCCATTTAGGACTGGGAAACAAACACTAGCTCGCCTTACAAGAAACACACTCTGCTTTGAGAAAAGAGCACTCTTCTACTCTACTGTGTTTCCTTTAGGGCCAGAATAGTGAGCTTGCTCAGAACAAAAGTACTGTGTTTCCTACACACACGGGCTATATCTAGTTCAACTCTGCTTAGGAAACTGACAAGGACAGTAGATCCTCTTGAGTCCAATACACTGTATGCTGGCAACACAAGCGAGTGCTATTTGCCCTGTGTATGACAATGGGAGCGCAATAGTGACTCTTCTTACCAGAAAACAACTCTTGCTCATAGGACCAGAAACTGCATGTGATTCAACTCCATTTAGGACTTCAAAACAAACGTTAGCTCGCCTTACAAGAAACACACTCTGCATTTGAGAAAAGAGCACTCTTCTACTCTACTGTGTTTCCTTTGGGGTCCAAACAGTGAGCTTGCTCAGAACAAAAGAACTGTGCTTCCTACACACACGGGCCATATCTAGTTCAACTCTGCTTAGGAAACTGACAAGAACAGTAGCTCCTCTTCAGTCCAATACACTGTACTTGCAGGGAACAGACGCGAGTGCTATTTGCCCTCTACATGGCAATGGGAGCACAATAGTGACTCTTCTCACCAGAAAACACCTCTTGCTCTTAGGACCAGAAACTGCAAGGGATTCAACTCCATTTCATACTGGGAAACAAACTCTAGCTCGCCTTACAAGAAACACACTCTGCATTTGAGAAAAGAGCACTCTTCTACTCTACTGTGTTTCCTATGGTGT
The DNA here is from genome assembly GCF_949786415.1 of Peromyscus eremicus. Classification (NCBI taxonomy): domain Eukaryota; kingdom Metazoa; phylum Chordata; class Mammalia; order Rodentia; family Cricetidae; genus Peromyscus; species Peromyscus eremicus. Next base: position 66,491 of record NW_026736544.1, read on the forward strand.
CTGAACAGTGAGCTTGCTCAGAACAAAAGAACTGTGCTTCCTACACTCAGGGGCCATATCTAGTTCAACTCTGCTTAGGAAACTGACAAGAACAGCAGCTCATCTTCAGTCCAATACACTGTCCTTGCTGGGAACAGACGCGAGTGCTATT